>NC_056727.1:626964811-627014811 GCF_019279795.1 Protopterus annectens | reverse complement strand
GAGGAGGCTGCTATCTGCCAACAGGGAGGAGATCTTGTTGTAGATTGTTGTTCGTAGGCTCCTATGAATGGCTAGCCTTTCCAGTTCCTGAGCCTTGTTCACTGGATTGAGTGTTCAGGGATTGCTTAGGCCAACAAGGAGGAATGGTGCGTGTGTGTGTGTGTGTGTGTGTGTGTGTGTGTGTGTGTGTGTGTGTGTGCGTGTATGGATTTCTTAACCGAGATCATCAAATAGCTAAAATGTGAATCTTATACTGGTAAGTTTATGCTATTTATTAGAGTGTAGGCATTGCTTAGCATTGCTTGTAAATTGTTATAACAATCACAATACTTTACGAAGTAATGTAGAGAGTGTGGAGACATGCTTCTGATGCTGGGCAAGGATTTTGTACATATTGCAATGCTGTGAGTTTTAGGCTCATGTTATATACTAGATTTTATAATTTTGTTTTTTGTTGCCTTTCCTTAGTTTTATAAAATTTTAGTAGACTTAAACTGCTTTAGTGTTGGTAAAAAGGAAGTTGGGTTGTCTAGACACACATTTTTTTTACATGGAACAAGGAAGTACTTTTGTGTTGGAATCACATGAAATGAACTGAGTATGTAAATATTATAAGCACTCAAGTTGAAATGGAAATGTTGATTTTTTTTATTTTTATGTTTTAGTTTTTATTTGTGTCTCCTTAGGAAGATGACTTGATCAGTAGATATGTAGTTCCTTACAGCCACATGGATGTTGATTGCGTTTACACTGTGCAGGTAATTTCCTTTTAAAATTCTCGGCTAGAAAATAGTGTTTCTTTTACATCAATTCTGGGTCTGTAACTCACTGTTCTGTCAGAGGGGCATAATGGCATTCACAGTCTGAAGGGCTTGAGTAAAAAAAAAAAAGACGAAGAGATGTAGTTTCTTTTAAATTTAGTTTTGCATTTTAATATTTGGGGTGTAAAGCATGAGGATTTTGACGTAATGTTACCATTATTCCTGTAATTCCTTAAGACATGAAACAGCTTGAGAAATGGAAAGGTTATTGCACTTTAAGACTAACTTCCTGACTTTGAATGTATCTGGGAATACTCTAATCACTATATAGTTCTGCTCTAGCTAAAGTATGGTATTAATACAAGGAAGTACTTAGCATAATTTAGTTTTATTTAGTTTTCTTTGTTTAGCTATGCTTAGACCCATTATACACACATGCTTTTATTCCATCAGTGATCTTTAAGAATATAATGAGATGACTATTCCTATATACCAAACAGAAAGGGGGAGGAGCTTCTTGACGGGAAATGGGCCTAAAAGGGCAAATGAAAAGTTAACTGGGAAAGAGGTTATATTAAAGAAAAACAGGACAAGTATGGCCTGATGACTTGACTAAGGTGGAGTACTGAAGTAATGATAATGACTGTATCATTGCCTTGTCTATCCCAGGAATTTGAAACAGTTCCATTGAACTGGAACAGAACTCTAGTGATTCTGTTTCATAAGTGACTTTCAAAAGGACGCATTTATATATTAGTAAGCTGTAATGAAAAAGGTCTTGAAAGGTGAGTTGCTGGAAGTCCTGTCAGTAGATGGGTTATTGGCCAAGCATCAATGTGTGTTTTAACATGCGGATCATTGCCTTTCAAATTTATTATTTTACGTTTTGTGAGTAGGTTATAACAGAAGTTGATGGGGAAGTGATTTTTCTTGGATTTTGGTAAGGCACTTTAACTTGTGTTATATTGAATGCTGCTGGAGAAAGGTAAAGGGACAGCTGTGGTCCTGAAAGCAAGCAAGATGGGAAAACACCTGGATGCCAGGGAGTTTGTGTGTGGTGATAAGGAAAGGAATTTTTTGAAGGAGATGTATAGTTTAGTGTACTCATACCTAATTTTATTGAAGTGGTAAAGAATAAGGTCAATTTACTTATTGATGGGGAGTAGAATGGGATGTTTGAGAAGGGATTTTGCATAGCTAAATTCTTGCAAGTATAAAGGCATTCATTTTGGGTGCTTTAACCAAAAAGCAATGTACATTATAGAAGGGAAGATCTGTTGGAGAATCTAGGGCAGGAAAGGGGCTGAATGGTTGGAAGTGTCATTGGAGCATTTAAAAATAATGACACTTTTGGAACTCATCAAAGTAAAAGTGGTGAAGACTAAACAAGATCTAGAAGTGCAAACTGTAGAAATGCTGAAGTCATGTTTCCACTGTGGAGTCCTGGTGAGACAATAACTTGAATATTATACACATTTGTGGGCACTGAATAAAAGGCGATTGGAATAATAGACAAAATGAAAATAAGGGGTGCACAGATGGCCTATGAATTAAATAATTTAGTGTAACATCTGGATGTTTGCCAGAATGCTCTATAAAGAACGTAGACATTTTAGATGAACTTTCAGCCTCCAAACTCTCAACTGTCCAAATTTTTGCTTCATATTTTTTTTTTGGTTTTCTGCAAATCATTGAGGACTAAAGTCAGAAAATAATTACAAGCATTTCAGTTTCAGACTTTCTAGTGTGTACCCTTCAGAAAATTCATTCTAATGCAAAATATGTTATTCTATTGACTTTGTAAGTTTATAAGAGCTATACATAAAAATTATCCATATTTTCTCCCCAATTATTTATGGCTTTATTCAGATTTCTTGTGTTAAGAGGTTGAAAGCCGAGAGGTATGGTGTGTGTTCTGGTTATACCATGTTATATTATTTAATATTAGTGTAGCAGCAGTTAATTTTATTTTTATAAAAGAAAACTGCATTTTAGTTTTATACAACTTCAAAGTTTGATACAAGTTCAAATGCTAATATTAATAAAACATTATTGTTCTGGTTATATTTTGTGTTTAATATTTTGCCTGCTCTACAGTTTGCGTTTGAATGTTGGCATCCCACAATTCCATTTGAGTGGGAGGAGTTGCATAATTATGTATGCAAATTGTACATTAATCAGCATCCAGATTTTTTGCCAGTTCTCCCTACTTTTCATGGGCTTTTGTCCAGATTTTTGATGTTTCCAGGTTGAGAGGTATGACCCAAAGAAAAAACAAAACACACTTTATAAGTTATATATCTGTACTCAACACTTTTATTTAAGTTTCAACTATCCTAGACACAAGAAAAACAAATGATGTTTCTGTCATGTAATCTGCTTAGAATGAAAACATTTTCAAGAAAGCACAGACAGAGGTGAAACACATGTTGGGACAATTTTTAAGATGACAAGTATTGGGCAAGTCAAGGGAAACTATAGTGGACTTACAGACTATATAGGAAGGGGTATAGGAAAAATGAGCTGATTTGTTTTGTTGAAGGAATTGAGCATCCATCCATCCATCTATCCATCCACAACCCCTTCTTCCTATTTTTGCACTTGGGGTCAGGGTGTCACTTTAACTTGACAATCATCTAGAGCCATGGTTTACACCTCCAGGTGGCTAGCCCTGTCACAATAGTTTATCCACACCACAAACACTCGCATGCACACTCACATATGGGGCTAGATTAGAATGTCCAGTCTACTTACTTCATATCATTGGAATGTGGGAGGAAACTGGATCACCCAGAAGAAACCCACACAAAAACAAGGAGGACATGCAGACTCCACGCAGAAGGTACCACAGCTGAGAATCGAACAGAAGAACTTCTTGCTGTGAGGCAATAATGCTATCTGCTGTGTCATTGTACTGCCCCAAATTAAGCATTTCATATCTTTTTTTACTGGCAACAGATGTCTTATTAGTCTTACTTGCTGAAACTGAAAGAGAATTGTGGCTTACAATGACACTTGGAGAGTTTAGATCATGTGGAATAATGATAGTAAACCTATACCATTTATTTGTTTATTTATGTACTATTTGATGATTTTTTTCTGGAATGTTAATGAAGTGAACAACCTATTTAAGAGCTATTGAGTATTTATTTGCCTGTATATTGCTACATAAGTTATATACTATCTTCCTATACAATTTATGTTTAAATGATACTGAAGAAAATCCTATGGGTTATGCTCCTCCTACTATTCAGGTAAAAGTAAAGCTTACCTGTTCTGTATTATTCTACTCATAGTACCTATATAAACTGAAGGAGCAATGTATTTTAATCTGCTCTGAACTCAGAGCATTTGGGAAGTTGAAGACACAAAGTGCAGGGTTTGACTCTCACCTATGAAAGGGAAATTGAATAAGCTTAACATTTGCCCACAAGGTAGCCAGCCTAATAGTCAGCTATGAGAGTTTTGGATAGTAGCCACTGAGAAAAACTATATGGTGGCATGATATTTATATCCTGGTTCCTGGATTTGCTCCTGTGCATACAACACATTGGGAAATGAGGGCCCTTCAGAATTCATTTCTGTAACAGGTATGGGTTTTACAGGGTCAGGTTGCTAGCCCGAGTCCCAACCCTCCTCAGAGGGTGCATGATGTTTATATAGAGTCATTTATTTCCCTTGAAGCTTTTCCTGGGACATTACTTTTTCTAAAGAGGTTGGCACAGTTTCTAAAGCGGAATACAACATGTTATGCTCTGCTCAGGATACTTCTTGTAGGGGGAAGGATTGGAAATTGCAAAAATGGAGTTTGTTCTACAACCAAGCTGAGGAATAGTACTCCTCATTTCATAGTTGTGATATAATCTCAAGAAATTGGAAGCTTAAGTAACGGAAATGTAATAAATATTATTTTCTTCATTTCTTCCCTCTCCAGAATGAACACAAAATAACTGAATTTATTATCTTCCAATGATTTATTTAGGCATGAACAACTTAATCAAATACAGAAGAGCTTTATCTCCCCCATCTCCCACTTATCCTCTTTGCAGATGACATGGTCATTTACCAATCAGGTCACACTCAAACCAATATTCATTGCCTGCTCCAGTCAGACTTATATGAGTCCACCTATGCCTCATAAACCATAAACTTCTCAACCCAATCAACACTAAAACTATTATTTTTGGAACTCCACAGAAAATTCACAACTTTGACTTACACAACCATTCCATAGAACCAACCTCCACCTTCAACTATCTAGGATTATGGGTTGATCAATCAGTAAACTTCAATTTCCACATAGACAAAGTGAGAGCCTAAATAAACTCCCTCCCCTTCTGCACCAAAAAGTACCCCCCTTCTCTAACCCAACCATCCAGGGCAGCCATCAGCAAAGGAGTTCTCTTTTCTCAGCTTGAATATGGATTTCCTATTTTTGCTTCTGCTTTGAAGAAAAACACCACCACACTCCAGATGATGTCTAACAGCATTAAATGATTTATTACAAACTCATCTCTCTATCAGCATCACTGTATCACACTAAAAAATCAAAATGGCTAGCCATAAAGCAAAAATCTAACTTACTCTTAGGATCCAAACTCTACAAACTACTCCATTTCCACACATTTACTTACTCCCCTTGCAGCTAGACTTCATGAAAAACCTCCTCATACAACCTGAGACATTACTCACAAGCCACAGCAACTCTAATTATCACTAGAACCAAACTCCACAACACTGCACATGCTTTCTCCTTTCAGGGCCTACTCTTTGCCAAGCTCTCCTCATCAACTTAAATCAACACTTCTTCCAAACTGAGAATGGAACTTGAAAAGCACTTCTTCATCCAAGTCAAAAGTTACTGCTTCAACAAAGGACATATAACCTAACACACTATGCCTATCTCCCTTCCAAGTCTCTTTTCTTCTCTCATGATTTATTGAATATTGCCCAGTTTGGAAACTAATGTATGTATTGTACATTACACTCTGTTTGTTCACTATAATGTATATATATAATTTTTCTGTGTAACTACTATTTATTTGTTGAAATTTGATTACCAGAAAAGTTAGGCTGGGTAAGTTTCCATTTTCAGCTGAGGTTGTCTGAACTACTCTGTTATGGCTTACATTTCTGTATTTTTTTGTTTGTGAAATATTTTGTATTTCAACCAAGTTGAGCCTGAAACTGGTCAGTATTGGTCAGTGCACTACCCCGGTAAATAAATATAAATAAATTCATACATACATATGTGATATCCCCTCTCTGAGCTAGTAATCAAGGAGCCTGAATACTCACCACTGACACTGGAGAGGGACATTCAGTTGGAACAAAAGTAGATACACACAGTATTTCTAGATGCAGCTCTCTGCATCAAGCACAATTTCCCTTAAGAAAACACAGGGAACACACTCAGTCCAGGGTCTGGATTTCTCTCTCTCTGTCTCCCTCCAGGTCCCCAGTAAGACTCCCCACTTACACAGCTATAGAGTTGAATCCTCAGCCGAGTGTCCAAGCCAAGTCCTCCAGTACCCTCTCTGTGAAACCAGTGCTTCATGTCCCTGCTCCAAGCAGCTGACACACACACTCCTTGAGATCTGATATCTGATTTGCACACATACACACACACACACACACACACACACACACACACACACACACACACACACACACACACACACACGCACACATACACACGCACACACACATATGCATCAGGGACTGGCTGGCACAGATTTACTATCTATGCCCCCTTCTGCCCAGACTGTAAGGTAGTTACTACCACCAGACACTCCAAAGCCAGCTACTCTAAGGCTCTTACAAGGGTACCCAATTATACTGAGTGAAATTAATATTAGTGCAAATGGTAGTGTTTTGACCAATGCAGTAAGGATTTCAGGAGTGGCCACAGAGCCACCAATTAGATATGAGTACTCTCACAGGTTAAAATATGCTCTAAAGCACCAGACACAACGAAAAGTTTAAATATATTTAATAATATGTAATAAAAGAACATGAAAATACTAAATATCAATTTACAATAAACGCCAGAGTTTCATTCACAGGAAATATTAAAATTAAAATAACACAAATGAATAGATTCACAGAGATGCAGAAAAATAGTAGTTAACTAACCTCACTATATTTTCCTTACCGATCTACAAAATAATTACTATTCCCTGGTTCAGTTACTAGAGCAAGGCAAGATGAAGTGGGAGAGATATATTTCTATGTTAGTTTCTAAGAAACAAACAGTTCTGAGACTTCTCTCTCATCTGGTATTAAAACATAATTTTTGTCCTAGATTACAGAATTACATCACATACATGTGGTCATCTGACTTCTGGTTCCCATGCTACCCCCATTGCTAGAAAACAAACCAGAATTTAGCACATATGTGTTACCATACACACATATAGAGCTTTAGTGAAGTGTGTTATATCATCTGGAAGCTATAAAACTATAAAACACTTCTACTCTCCCTACAGGAGCTAGTAAACCATTCTCTGGCATGCACCCTTACTTTCTGTATACGCTCAGAACTGTAAGATACACTCTTTATGGCCTAAGCCAGGTAATTTAATTTCAGGATATTTTTCTATAAGTTACCTTCTCTTCCAGTATCCTCTGCAAAAACATATACATTTAATCAGTTACAATACAGTCAGTACCACTGTTGGCACATTTTTTAACACAAACAGCTTTACAAATGCATTTTCAACACAAGCATATATACAAATCAGTTTGAATTCTTTACAAAATTCCAGCTAGCTGTGCTGGCATATGTTTCACATCCACAGCCCTACTTTTCCTGGCATAGCTGGTGATACCTCACATTGTCACAACATATATATAAATCAATCAATCAATAAATAAACAAGTGGCTGGATGAAATCTAATGATACTCACTGCTCATCACTGCATTTCTATCTATATACAGTTATAAAGCCTTCAAAGATGTCAGTGATTATGTTATTCTAGAAACAGTGGTAAATGCATACCATCATACCTCCAAGAGTAGGGTGGAATGAACCCCACCTTGCACCAAGGAATGCGGAATGCCTTGTCCACACCTCCAAAATCTTCCAGGATCCTACTGCCAATATTCCAGGCTGAACTGCCTTACTTTCTGGAGGAAGGAAGTCTGTTCATTCCATCAGATATAGTGAGTTAACAGGCTGGCCTAGCTTATGATTCCAGTTGTATTCCTTTTATGCACATACTTTCTTTTTCCTCTGCTACACAGTCCTCTTCCAAGGCATGATGGACAGCTGGTGATCTTTCCTTCCTCATGATGTCCTGCCTTCATACCTTGACATACCAAACATCATTATTTGAATAGGTAAGGAACACAAGCTCAGTGCTGTCTGTTCCAAACCTCTGTTTGACCAAAATAATTTTGTATTCCAAATATGCTAAAACATAATCAGAGGTAAAAATGCACTAAAAAAAACTTTCATTTATGTAGGATGGAGTCACTGTCATTTGTAATGCCTATATTAGAGCATACTAAGTCAAAGAATACAGGATAAGAAACATGATCTCATGCTTTGGTAGAATTCAAAAAGGGTACTCCACACCAAGCTAAGAGGAAGTTGAGAGCTTTTAATAAAACAGGTTTAAAAATGATTAAGAATCTGATGACCAAAAAGATAGATTTTGGTCTTCTGAGCTTCAGACACAGGTAGTCTCAAGGGAGGACCTGGACATTTCTAAATATTTAATGGTCAAATTAGGATTACCTAAGGACAGGAATATGATTAGAAGTGCACAATGCTATGAGAAGAATGTGTTGGGGATGCCATGTGCCCAACTAAAGCATTGTAGGTCTGTTTTTATATTCTTGGAGGAAATGTGGCAGATGACCTTGTAGAAGTCTTACTTATCCAAATTACACCTGAAAATATTTCCAGAACAGCAGAAATCTGTCATGTAGGCCCCACTCTGCTCTGCTATTTGAAGCACTGAGTAAGCATTAGACTAGGCGGCCCAGAGTCCAGATAGTCTTTCCATGGGACTTTACAGAACTTTAACAGTGTTTTCGTATGTTTGCATACACATTTATTTAATGTATTTTTACAAGAAACTGCTCCTCCAACAACTTGGAAGGTTCTAGTTCTGTGTATTATTACAAAGCATTAGAGAGACCCAACCCTGACAGCTTCCTACAGACTAGTATCAGAAATAAATGTAGGCCATATGCTGTCTTCATTGCTTTGATTGCTGAGGCTAACATCAATGTTACCTGAAATTTTGTGCTTAGATCGGAGTGGATTTATACCTGTCAGAATAATCCATAATATCACAAGAATCATGCTCATCTTTGAGACAGCCTTAAGGAATAACAAAGGTTTATATTAAGGTTTACAGGCAGAAAAAGCCTTTGACAGGATGAGCTGCTCATTTCTGTGTAAGGGGTTAGATTGGCTAACTTCATTAATCTAGTTGTTGATCTACATTTGTAGACATTCCAGACCAAAATAAATTGCTAGCTCTTCTCCCTGTTTTATTTGTTCAAGGGCACTAGTCAAAGCTTTCCTTCCTCCTTACTTCTGTCTACATGCATGTACCAACTCTTTTGCTCAACGTTTTCTGGAATTCATAAATTCCAATGCCTTGGATCAACTTATTCACACCCCCACCAGGGGCAGGAATATCCTAGACCTGGTCATTAGCAGCATAGGCAACCGGTGTTCCACACCAGAGGTCAATTCCTTGTTGGTCATATCCGACCACAAGCTAATCACCCTAGACATCCACATCCCACCCTCACCCCCAATTAGGGAAACCACCATAAAAAACTTCTCCAAAGCCAACTTCACACATCTTAAGACAGAAGTGGCAAACTTCATGACACCCATGCAGACGGACAATAGAGGTACGACTGCTGAATCCTACACAAATGCACTTTATAAGTACTTACATGAGTGCATGGATCATGCTATCCCTAATAGAACCAAGATGCTATCCTCCAAAAAAAGGAAGCCAATCTGGTGGTCCTCTGCCATAAACAAACTCTACAATGGAAGAAAGAAATTGTTGCAAAAAAGAGTAAAATCCCATGACTGGAGGAACTCCCTGGTCAACCTCAGTAAGAAGCTGAGATCCCTCATAAAATCCTCCAAAGCTAGTTAAGAAAACAAAATTGCCACTGACTCTAAAGACAACCACAAAGCATTCTATAGCTATGTCAAGAATCTCAATGGCAACACTCAGATCTGCTCTGAGTTACAGCACAATGGCACTAAATATACAGAACCACCTGATATTGCCAACATCCTGGCAGATAGGTTCAATGCTAACTTTTACCCCTCTCACCCCCTAGAGGGCCCATCTCTATACTGGAAGAATGCAAAGTTCCTGTAATCATGGCTGCAGAGGTAAAAAAACACACTCTCCAAAGCTAAGAACACAGCATCCATGGGACCTGAAAATATCCCAGGCCGTGTTCTACATGAACTACAGAATGAACTGGCACCCTACCTAAGTACCATGTTCAATCATAGCCTCACCTCAGGCTTTGTGCCCACTGAATGGCACACCGTGACAGTTATCCCACTCCACAAAGGGGGAGCCACAACGGACCCCGGGAACTACCACCCCATTAGCCTGATGAGCCTGGTCTGCAAGGCCATGGAACGTATCATTATGGAACTCATAAACAAAGACATTGGTAATCTCCAAACTCTGGATCCTACCCAGTTCGGGTTTGTAAAAGGCAGATCATGTCTCCTAAACCTGACTGACTTCTTTGAAGCAGTCACCAAAGCCATAGATGAGGGTAAGGTGGTTCACACAGCTTATCTAGATCTCGCCAAGGCTTTCAACACCATCCCCCACTCTGGGATTATAGATAAGCTCACTAAACTAGGTATAAATCCCTATGTCACAAGATGGGTTGCCAACTGGCTCATGGACAGAATCCACACTGTGAAAGTGGCAGACTCCAAATCCAACTTCAGACCAGTGACAAGTGGAGTACCACAGGGTTCAGTCCTGGGTCCTTTCCTGTTTGGTATCTACTTCTCTGAAGTACAGACTGACACAGAAGGTCTTTGGCTAACAAAGTTTGCAGATGACTGCAAACTAGGAGCCATAATCAAAACTCCTAACGATGTGGACATACTACAAAAGGGCCTCACTGAGGCAGATGCCTGGTGTCAAAGCCATGGCCTGAAGCTCAATGCCAAAAAGTGTATTGTCATCCCCTTTGGTAAAAACTCTGCGCCCATGAACTACCACATAAGTGGTAGTCTACTTAACGCCGAAAGTGTGATAAGAGACCTTGGGACACAGGTGGACAGTAGTCTCTCCTTTGATAATCACATTGCCACAGTGGTCAGGGAATCCTTCTACGTGGCTCACCTCATCACAAAAGATTTCTCATCCAGAAAAAAGAGGCCATTGTTCCCCTCTACTCATCACTCATTAGACCCATTATAGAGTACAACACCCCTTTTGGTATGTACCTCACAAGACATCTACAACAACTGGAAAGGCCACAGAAATACCTCACAAAGAGGATTACTGGCCTCAAACAGATGCCCTACGCAGACCATCTAAAAAAACTCCAGCTTTACTCTGTCGCATATTGCCTACTCAGAGGCAATCTCTGCCTAACATACAAAGCTATGTCAAACCCAGAGATGTTGGACATGCTCCACTTAAAGAAATCCCAATCCCTCCATGCTACACGCTCTAGGGACATAAACCTTGTCACCACAATAAACAGAACATGCTGGAGGGATAGAGTCCTGTCCCAGAGACTTCCCATACTCTGGAACAGACTACCTATCTATGTCAAACAGAGCTCTTCATTAGCACTCTTCAAGAAAAATCTTGATGATTGGATGGGAAATAGGAAATTCACCCCAGGGATCACTTCTGTGGCTCTGCTTGACAGGGGCACAGGACAATAATTTTCTTGGGTGGCGAAAGCCAGGGTACCTTTTTGGCTAGGCTGATATAGACCCTAGGGCTAATAGCCTAGTACCTACCTATGAACCTATGAACCTATGCTAAATTCATATCCTGTCCAAAGAACTAACAGAGTCAAACATACGTGACACTAAGTCTGCATCATTAAATATTCACTTTTCCTCTTTGCAATTGTCCCCTCAGTTCACTGCTCTAAACCATCTTTGTATCTCTCTGAATGTTTGTACCTTCTGTGATGAAAACAACAACATAGAAACAGTTCTCCCTTTTCTTATATCAGTGTTAGAAAGGCAGCAAGGGATTGAAGAAAAAGAACAAGAAGAAACCAAAGTGTTAAACCCACACATTTGTGACAATACATTAAATGTCCTACTGTCAGATAATACTAAGTTTATGTCAATATCACTGTGTTCTTAATAGTTTGGATAGAAACAAGGAGAACAAAATCCTTGCCTGCCCTTATCACTTGATTCAGAGGCACCTGAATGTACACTACATATATCCACTTGCCAACATTGTATTTTTGAATGTCAGTTGGTTTTCCTTTGAGTTCTGCAGAGAATCTATAATACATTATTCCAGAAATAAAAAAAGAATATTAAAGTGATGTCCTTTTAATTTTACCATATAATGGCGCCTCAGCAAAACTAGAGGAATGTAGATCACAAGAATAATCCCAACCTCACAACAGTTGCACTGCAATTCATGGTGACAATCAGTCATGAAGGCACTTCCTATGAGCAAAGGGATGAGTAGATGGTGATGAAACAGAATGGCTACGCAGGCAAGCAACTTGGTAAAAAAGTGTTGGATACAGCTAGGCCTCTCACTCTATTAATGAATTTTAGTATTAACAGGAATTAGTAATGTAAGTATGTTTATCAGTATCAGGGCACTTATCCACTGCTATCTCTATATTCCTTACCCATGATTTAGGATATGATACAAATTACATCTTGAAGACCTTTTATGTATGGAGGGATAGATTCATCACCCAAAGACTCCCTATGCTGTGGAATAAAATCCCGGTATATGTGAGGCAGAGCACCTCGCTGGCCTTGTTCAAGAGAAATCTTGACCAATGGATGGGAGATCGCAGATATACCCCAGGGATTACCTCAGTGTCACTGCTCGACAGAGGCACAGCAAAATAATGGGTATAGTTCCCCATACTAAAGGGGTGGCGTAAGCCACAACACTATGGGCTAGGCTTGTAAATGCCCTCGGGCAGATAGCCTAGTATGAACCTATGAACCTATGAACCTATGTTATTATCATATGTCTTTCTGCTTACATGTAACTCATGCCATCACAATCTTCTTTTTTTTATTTTTTAACAGATAATCACCCATGGGTGGCCACGGTGGTGCAGCGGTTAGCATTGCCACCTCACAGCAAGGGGGTCTCTGGTTCAAATTTCGGCTGGGGTGCCTTCTGTGCAGAGTCTGCATGTCCTCCCTGTGCTTGGGTTTCCTCCAGGTGCTCCGGTTTCCTCCCACATCCCAAAGACATGCTGTAGGTGGATTGGACACTCTAAATTGGCCCTAGGTGTGTGTGTGTGTGTGTGTGTGTGTGTGTGTGTGTGTGTGTGTGTGTGTGTGTGTGTGTGTGTGTCCCTTCTGTGGAAGGTTGGGTGCCGGGCTGGCAACTCAACACTGTAAAACTCCACTGCCAATCATGAGCGTACAGGTGATCCGCTGTGGCAACCCCTAAGCAGGAAAAAGCCGAAAGAAGAAGAACAGATAATCACCATTTTATCTTCATCACACTAGATTAAAAATGAGCTGTATCTAATCACATGACTAGTAATCCAGTCCATGATTGTCATCTGGTTCCCTTATACAAGTATTAGCTTAGCTGACATCTGATTTATGCTGTATTTCCCTTTTTAGCTCACAGTGTAATAACCATCTGTCTCTCTCAGAACATAGTTCATATGGCAGTATTTTGCATACATGAAAATAGCCTCATAAGCACCACCTCACCCAGGTTTTATAAATGATGCACTTTTAGCATTCAAACTGTTATAAATTAATATACTTCTTGTAAAGGTTATACCTTTAAAGTCTGTCCATATGAGACAAGTGAAATACTGTCATTCTTGCTTCATGGATTCACACAAATCATTTTCACATGCTTGTCTTAGTCTGTTAAGCCATCAACAAAACCTGATTATTATTTTATCTAGGAAGCTGATATAAATGATTACTTTAATTTTGTTTATAGAAGATATGTTAACATGATCATCCCAGCATACACTTTAGTAAATGTTCTTTACACTTAAATATGCATCAGTCCTTTTAATCATTAAAAATAATAAAATCAACTTCTGAGTCCCATGTATGCATCAGTCCTTTAATTATTAAAAGCAATACAATCAGCTTCTGAGTCCCAGTGTTCAGTTTTCTTTGCAGTGTTTTCCTGCTGTTATTAGTGGTTATTCTCTCTCTTGAAGCTGACTGGTGTGAGAGTGAGCATGTGTGTGTTTGTGTGAGTATATGCTGCTTATGCTGTGCGTAATATTTAAGCCCACCCAGCTTTTATGCTTGACAAGAATGGCAAAGATGGTATCAGAAAGAGCAGTGCTCAGATCATCATTCCTAATGGGCACAGCATCGGCAGCAAAGCTTGCACACCTAGGAATATCTATAATGGTCTCCCATCTCCATATCAAGCAGGGCACCACTAGGTATATGCAATTGCACTACAGTCTGCATTACTCACTAACAACAACGGTGGCACTTTAATTCTCTCTTCAGGGGGCTGCTAGCAACAACAGAAGGATAAATATTATTGTCCTTATGCAGAACATGGACACTACAGGAATAATGGCACAGATTTAAAAATCCCTGACATGAGATGGGGTGAAGGTATAATAATATTTGTATTTTCTTTGGCAGTAATACCAATGTTATGCCTACAATGCTTAAAATATGTGGCAAAGCAAACTGTTGCTGTTCTGAGGTTTTATTTTTTAAGAACCATTTTGAAATTTTTTTGATTGTTTTTTGTTTTTGCATTTTTAAATAGAGTAAATAGGTAGGGAAGACATTAAATAAAGTAAGCCTAGTCATAGCAATGGCATAAATAGCTGAAATATAATTCTGATATGTATACAGAGCATAATAAACTGCTACATACAGCAGTGCTGTTTAAAGGTTGTAAGTAAGGGCAGGCCAGGAAGCTGCGTTAAGAAGAAAATCTGATACATCCATATATGAAAGGAAGTTTTCTTAATTTTAAGACTACATAGGAAGTGTTTCTAGACACACATGTCTGCTTTGTAGTGATTTATAATGATGTATAATTTCTGTAAAAAATGTTTGGAAATGAGGACTGAAAAACTGTCCGTGATTATACTGTTGGCTAAATAATCTTCAAGTAAGCCCACATATGGGCATATCTGGTGCTATTTTGGAATGTAGGATGACACTTTGGGACTAAGTGCCAGCAGTTGGGAACTCACACTGTTTCCACTTAATGGAACATTTTCATGCTAAAGCACTTTTTGACTCTCTGACCTTAGGGTAGTTGTTCATGCCCCATTCTCTCCTAGACTGGATTAATGCAATGCCCTTCATCAGGGACTTCTTAACTCTGAACTACATTGTGTACAGATGGTGTAAACTCTGTAGCTAGATTATTCACTCGTACAAGTCATTACCAACATATTCGCCCTGTTAGTCATTACCAACATATTACCCTTGTTCCGCACAGTCATTACCAATATATTTGCCCTGTTCTGCATAGTTATCAACATATTACCCTTGTTATGCGCAGTAGTTACCAACATATTACCCTTGTACTGCACAGTCATTACCAACATATTACCCTTGTTCTGCACAGTCGTTACCAACATATTACCCCTGTTCTGCACATTCATTAGTAACATATTACCCCTTTCTGCGCAGTCATTATAAACATATTACCCCTGTTCTGCATAGTGATTACCAACATATTACCCCTGTTCTGCACAGTCATTACTAACATATTACCCCATTCTCCACAGTTTTCACTGTCTATTAGTTCAATTTCAAATTATCATCAGGACTCTGGTGTTGGTATAGTTGTCCATCCATGACTTTGGTATCGAAGTTGGTGATGCCATACACGCCAGTCAAGTTTTCCATTCTGCCACTGAAGGGCTGCTAATAGTTTCACAGGGACATAACAAGGAACTCCGGTGTTTGTACATTCTGCCATTCTGGCTCCTAACCTGTGGAATTTATTAACTTAGTAGTTTCATGAATGTCCCTACTTACCTGGCTTCACCTGATCACTAAAGACTTACCTTCTTGGGGGATTACTTTGATGAGATGGAATGATTAGTGCAGATCTGTGAACATAATGTATTGTTGTTAAGTCTATCTTAGGTATCGTTATTTATCCAGTGTCCTTCTTATCTCATACTATTGAGTATACTGGCTCTCTGGTGAAAAAAACACCTCAGTACCATTTGAACTTTGAAACTAAATAAGTGCTAATGCATTGTCACCACACTTTTCTGGTTTCTGAGCATGCTAAGAGAGTTTATGTAATCTCATTAGGATTTACTATCTTCAAGGCTTAGCCTGAAAATGATCTAATGAGAGCAGTGCTTCCTCCTAGACAGCAAAACAAATAGGTAGATACATAAGTGAGTAAATAAAAAATATAAATAAATCCGGTAAGCCTTTTAGCAAGGCCCTAATTGTTTTATGCCTCAAACAAGTTATGATTTAATTTTATTAATCTCAGCTTCAAATCTGTGAGTCCTTAGCTTATATTTGAACCATTTGGCAGTACATTTGACACATTCCCAACTTTGTAAAATTCTAAGGTGAAATATAAGATGGGGTGGCATTCTTTTTCATAAGAAAGGAGTATCGAATGTCACTCGTTATTTGGTTTTTGGGCTACAGGTGATTTTGGGAAGAGTACAAATTCCATGGACAATGACAACAAGTTGAGAAATTGTTCAGTGCTATGCAAATCACTATTAAAAAGAAAATAAGTTACTCTGAAAACATTTAAGTAGGGTGTGACGCCTGTGCACTGGCCCAGCAATCAAAGAGCCTCAATCCTCAGCACTAACATTAGTGAGGGGCATCCATATAAGGAAAGGATAATAAATACACACATAGTAAAGTACAATTTCCCTTTAAGAGCACACAGAGATCACACTCAGTCTGGGGCTGGTTTCTTCCTTTCTCTCCAGGTCTCCAGTAAGACTCCCCACTGGTACAGCTATAGAACCAGATCTCAGCCTAGTTGGCAAGCTAAACCTCCAGCACCCTCTCTGTCCAACCAGTGCTTCATATCCCTGCCCAAGTAGCTGACACACAAACACTTTGAGATAAGAGTTATATACAACCACACAGACACTCCTGGGGAAGGCTAGCACAGGTTCTCTAGCTGTGCCCCTTTTACCCAGACTATACAGTAGTACCACTTGCCACCACCCACTAATATTTATCAGCCACTAAAAGGCCCTTATGAAAGGGTGTCCCATTATACTGTGCAATATTATTATCCAAATGGTAAGTGCAACTGAACAGTCAAGACGTATTGGAGTGGCTTGGCCAGTATCACTATATACATGCAATGTACTCTAGTGCTTAAATTCTCTCTACACAAAACAGCCACAGTTGAAAAGTTTAAAAATATTTAATAATAAATAATAAAAACACAAAACAATACTTCTTACTACATAGTGATACTCAAGAGTTCACAGAGAAATGCCAACAGTCGAAAAGTGCTGACATCAATACAAAAAAAAGCTAATCTAATCTTCCTAGTTCCTAGCTATATCTAAGAGAAAGCACAGTTCTAAAATAAACTTACATATACAACACAGGCAGAGTGCTGGTAAGTTGGATGTTCTCAAGACAAATGCTCAAATGCCCTCATTCTTTCTGTCCTTAAATTGATAACACAGTACCACTGATTCATTTCAGATTACATCATTTCTTTCCCAGGTTCCCAGGCTAACAGAAACTCAGAGATTAATAGCCCTTTTGATCTTGCAGCTGGTTAGGAAGCCAGAGCAATAAAAGAAATTATATATGTAAATTCTAGCCATTAACAATGGCCTTAAAACAATAGGCAGAATGCCTCCCTCTAGACATCTTGGCTCCATGTTTTAGATCAAAGAATTTCACAATGCTTGACTTATCAGCTTTCTTACAGCAGAGTGCACTGTTGTTACATTTTCTTCAGTTCAACATCCAATACAGTCTTTTCACATTTAAGAGAACAAGCCTGTGGCTTACATTAATATTTACAAATGACAGAATTATCTACAAAAGTCTATCTGGCTAGGCTGGCAGCCTTCACCTATCTTCACACAGGGATTCATACTTTTTAGACTATCATGTGGACAGCAGTCATATGCAGGCATGCAGTGACTCACAGCCCTAATCTGCAATACAATACAGTGAACAGAAATGCACACCTAAGAATGTATGCAGGTCACTGCATAGTGGCATGAAAAGGAAGGTGTTTGAGCAAATAAAGACATAATGATGTACAAATGTATACAAGTCCCAACTTTCAGAAACATTTGCCACAGTGCAGTAGGCAATTGTGTGCTATCAGCAGCCACACACAGGGTTTGTACTATTTAAAGACATACAAAGCTTGAGCAGTGGCAGCCAAGCAGCAAAGTTGCATTTAGTATACGCTAATGGCTGTATAAGCAGACTCTAATGAGCAACAGTATTAAAATGAGGGGCTCCATATATGCAAATGAGGTAAAACAAGATGGCTGAGTTTTTCAGAAACATTTAAAGACTGCAACATGTTGCTCAAATGCTAGTGATAATGACTGTAGTTAAATCTTTCTGTTCATGGAATGAAATTATAAAATAAATGTTTCGGATTTTAACACATTAGTGAATATCTACATGCAACAAACTATTATTACTGACACTATGAGCCATGGTGGCATGGTCATCTCCCCTGGAGGCACTGTGTCATTTGACTGTGCTTAATATTACATGGATTCCATAATATCAGTGTTATGGACCTCTACCATGTGGATTGGTAGACATGTGTTAGCATCATCTGCATATATGTGGGAGTTGTGGTTTACCTATGCCACTGGATACTAAGGTATGTGTGATGCAGAATATATTAATTAACATGACCATTCAGTGACAAACAGGGAACAAAGGTGGGATAGCTCAGGAAGCATCTGCTTTGAGAATAATCCAGCAGTTTTTTTTTATGTCATACAGCAGCATACGGGGAGTATACAGGGAGCATATCGGAAGGATTTGTGTTCCCACATACCACAGAGGAGATGGCTAACACCATGTGGGATTTATATGATATAGCCCATTTCTCTGAGGTGCTGGGGCCATAACTCATGAATGTCTCTGAATTCCTAAATCTACATATCATGCCAATGAGTAGACCCATGTCATGCACGTGCTGAAACACCTGTGAGGTACATTGTGCATACTCGGGTGTCGTAATATTGTCACTAAGTTCTCTTCATTTCTCATGTTCATCTTGTGAGGCTTGTAATTACCAATACATTACCAATACCACTAAAAGTTTAATACTTCCACAACACAGAATACAGCTAAAAGTTGGTTTCCATAATTCGTGTCTTTCACTCTGTATTGTACAAGCTGCACAAGTTCACAAGTGACATGATCCATTTTGAATCCTGCCACTGACCATGCAACTGAGTTGCTAAGCATTCTATGACATTCCTTAGAATGGTACATAAGTTTGGACAAGACATGCCAGTCATGATTCTCTGGTATGAGACCTGATAAATGGATATGGCTTTAGAGGACACTGATATTTGCAGGGCACCTCAGTGGTGCTCTCAGAATATTAAAATCTTTCTAAGTTTTGCCCATACAGACCACCTGGACAAACTCAAATGAGGGCCCTTAGTGTAAGGTTGAAATCTGGCACTGTCTCACCAGTGTGTTAACAGAGGCCTCTGGCATTCACCAAACTTGCAAAAAGTGCAGGCACTACTGCAGTAACCTGAAAAGTCACCATCCATGCCTTCTTCACCAACAGGAAGGAAAGCTACAGAGAGGTACTCTGAGTACATTTTAAACTCTTTTGGGGTAAAGGGTTTAACTAGTAACCCTACCAGAAGGGACTAAGTCATATTAATGTTTGTTTGTCCCCACTCATTGTGGAGAATCATGAGCAGTATCAAAAGAGGTTAGCTTGGCTTTCCAGGTTCAGAGATAGTACTGTTTTACATTCATCATCATCATCAAACCCCGTTTCCCCATTTTCTACATGGGGTTGGGGTGTCGTGTCCCTTATCACCATCTCTTCCTATGCAATGCCACTCTTCTTCCCTCTTCAGCAGTTATGCTTTACTGTTGCAGGTCTTCTCCCAATCAATCTATCCACCACTTTACTGGATGCCCTCATTTCTTCTTGCCTTCTACCCGTCTGCCCCAAATTTTCTTCAACAGATTGTCTTCGGCCTTCCTACACATGTGCTTGAGCCACTGTAATCTGTTCTCTTTGACCTTTTCTGCAATTGGAGCTAATTTGGCTTCTTCTGTTATATCCTTATTTCTTCATCTGTCCCCAGTGGGCATCCTACAACCCTAGTCAGGACAAGAACTTCATGTCCACACCTTCCTCAACTGCCCTGCTTATACTCTCCAGATTCCTATACAGTACAGTAGTACTACTCACACCACTGAGTTGTACACCTTAATTGTAAGCTTCTTTGCATACTTTTTCACCTCTTAGATCAAGAAATCTGGACAAAGCCATAAATTATGTGGGGGGGCAAAGACTCAAAAATAGGGACACATTTTAAATATTGTTCTTACAAACTTAGAAAGTTGACAGAATAAGAGGTTTTGCATCAGTATGAATTTTCTGAAAGGTATGGGGTCTGAAACTCATGCATCTGTCTTTATTTTCTGACTTCAGCCCTCAATTACTTGCCAGTGATTTGCCAGAAAACCATGATTTTATGATAAAAAGAACAAAAATACGAGGTGAAAATCTGGACATTCTGCAAAAATCTGTATAGTTGAGAGGCATGCTCCTTTGGCATTTTTCTGTCATACACTATTCCTGACACTCTGGGACAGTTGTCTGCAGCCCCTCTAATTCTAGCTTTGACCTCCTCATTCAGACTTCCCTTCTCCTCAACCATCCCTCCCAGATAATTATTAACCTGTTCCACTATTTTACCTTCTATCTCAGTTCTCAGCTTCTTCTGAATCTTCTTGTTTGCTGACATTACAACTGTCTTATCTGGACTCAGTTTCATCTCATGTACCTTCAGTTTTGCATTCCATTCCCTTATCCTTTGCTGAAGATCTTGCTCAGAGTATGCCTGTAATGACACATCATCTGCATACAGTAACTTTGTTGACCTGTCCCCTCTGACCTGTTTGCTAATTTAGTCCCTCACTAGTTTCAGCAGCAGTGGGCTCAAATCTGAACCCTGATGCACACATATTCCCACTGGGAACCCCTCTGTAAGAAAGAACACTGTTCATACTTGAGTCATTCAGTCCTTATATATAGCTTGCACTTACTTCCACTGATGTTTTTGGGACTTTGAACCACTACGGGACTGCTCAAACCAGCTTTCCTGGAAACTTGTAATATGCTTTCTCCAAGTCTAGAAATGCTCATTTGGATTATTTCCTCATTTCTAGCTTATTCTCAGCTATCTGTCTCATTGCAAACATTGTCAGTTGTGCTGCATCCTGATCTGAATCCAAACTACTCATTTCCCATCTTGCTTTCTATTAATCTGCATATTCAATTATCAATCACCCTATCCAGAATTGTCATGCAATGTGACAAGAGTTTAATACCACTGTAATGCCCATAGTTGTGAATGTCTCCTTTGTTCTTGAACACTGGCACTAGAATGCTTATTCTCCAGTCATCTGTGCTATACCTTTCTCTCCATACTGCTATGAGTACCCTCAGGAGCCATTTCTCTCCTATCTGACCTAACATCTTGATTGTATCTACTGTGACTTCATCTAAGCTTCTTTGACTTCATTTTCCTTAGTGCTATTCTTACTTCTTCTATACCGGGCTCCTCCTCCTCTCTCACTGTAGGCTGTGTCTGGAGTAGTACAAGCTTCTGTAGGATTTTCTACACCCAGAAGTTGCTGGAAGCACTTCTTCCATCTGCCTTTGTTATCTTGTGGACTGGTGAGTAGCTTGTTGTTGGTATACATTATGAAGGGTGCAAACTATCTTATTTATCTTTTTGTCTTTGCTTTTCAACCTGATATATTTAATTTGTGCCATCCACTGAGTCACTTCCCAGAAGTTGGTAGAGTGCCTCTGATGCCTTGTTATTTGCTATTGCAACTCCTCCCTTAGCTTATTTGTTAGCCAAACAGTTTCATTTTCCAGCCTTGTCTGTCTTTTATCCTGCTTTTTCCAGCACTTCCTTTTTCTGTTGACTTCTTGGACTTCTGTATCCCACCACCAGTTTATGTACCTTACCTCCATACCTGGCTAGACTGCATATCTGTTCTGTAGCCCTAACACATGCTGATTTGAGATGCTGCCATTCTTCTTCAGCTCCACCTATTTCCTCTTCTTCCTGAAGTGCTAGAGCTCTGAGTAATTCCTTGAACTATTGTTGTGCTTTCTCTCCAGTCAGCTTCCAGGTCTACAGCCTGGTCTCTGTTGAGTTTAAAGCCTCCTCTGACCACTGCTTGAAGCTGATTGGGCAACTAGTGGTTTATGCTGCAGGATGGCTATTTCACTGGGGATGACTTTGCAATCACTGATTATACCCCATGTTCTTACCTTACCAGGAGGAAGTATACCTGAGTTACATGTTGGTCACTTTTTTATGTAATCTTATGACTTTCTCTCTTTCTGAACCATGTGTTGGCTATCATCAAGCCATTTGTCAGACAGAAATCTAGAACAGGCCTCTCCTTCTTTAATACCCATGTGGTCCCAGGCAGTCTTCATATCCTGTTCTGCCTGACTCGATATGTGCATTCAGGTCTGCCCTCCTTTATCTAGGAGATCCTGCACTGCTGTATGAATGCACTCTTTTACTCACTATCACAGCCCTGCTGTGGCGCAGAGGCTGGGATTATGAATACTACAATGGAGTCTGATTGCCATGTCTGTCATTAATTCTGATAACATCCTCCACTGTCTTCTGAAGTCTCTCCATCACTACAATTCCCACAGCATTTCTAGCCTGGCATCATCCTGAGTAGTAAGCTCTGGATCCCAAGCCAAGTGGCTATGTTGCACTGCCTTTCCATCTTGGTCACAAAAAATGTCCAGCCTCCTTCTTGCTTCCAAGCCTTGTCCTGTCAGTGTACCTACTGAGTGTAGGGCTGCTGAGTTTTATGGCGGGCACACAGAGGCCAATAGGGGAACATACAGCTCTTCCACAGTTAGCATGGGTCCCTGGCATAGCTCAGGTCCTCAACCCACGGACAAATATCAGTGCCCATTACCGATACTCATTTTGGTGATGTTAGTCAACACAACCATATTTTCCCCCTCAGGTGGCTAGCCCTGTCATGGTGTTCAATCTGTGATCAATGTTCTCCTATCTTTGAGGATACTGCACACCACAGAAGATGCCCAAAGAAGTTGATTTATTTGACTCTACTCCCTATAGGGCACCATCTAGAGTCTGTGCTGCTGCCCACAGCTCCATTCTTAGTTGAGTTTGAGATGGAAACACTCAGCATGTTTTTTTTTTTTTTTTTTTGCTGAGGTGGGAGAAACCCCACAGAGACACAGGGACAACATGCAGACTTTAAATAGGCATTAGTCTGAGGCCAGACTTGAGCCTTGTAGCTTGTGTATAGAAGGAGAAGACCTTACCCATTAGGACATCTGGTCTCTTTTACATTATACTTACCAAACTGTCTAGTTGTCAAAGTTACAGCCCAATTATTGGATGCACAGCCATGTGTTTAAACCTCTTAGGCAGCTTCATTGTGGGGAATCTGGCAACACCTGCTTCTTAGTATATATTATCCACTACTTTTTGTACTTATCCATTGTAGTGCTTTGTCAGTCTATATGCTTGTTTGCTGCTGTATGTTTGACAAAAGCAATGCTACCATGCAAACTAAACAGGTAATAAACTTGTCTTTCATACTTCACACTAAGAGACATCCATATTCACATAGCAGGTGGCCTGCTTCAAGCTGCGTGAATCAAGTATATTATGCCATGGTGCGGACAGGGGGCGTAGGGAAGGGGTGGAGGCAGGAACTGCCTTCTTGTGAATGAGATTTCTGTGCTTCCCAATTGGACTGACTTTGATGTAACTGCATACCACAAGCATGATATATTGTGTAAAGGGAATCATACACAAACACCCACACACACACACCCACACACACATACACACACACACACACACACACACACACACACACACACACACACACACACACACACACACACACACACACACACACACACACACACACACACACACACACACACACACACACACACACACACACACACACACACACACACACACACACACACACTCACACACACACACACACACATACACACACACACACACACACACACACACACACACACACACACACACACACACACACACACACACATACTTCCTGTGCAGTAACAGTCTGCTGTCACATTGTCTCTGCAAGTGCCCACTTGCCTTTTAAGGCTCCATCTACATACAACATTTATATTACACTCTGAGGGGTGCAGAGGTTTTAAAACTCAAATTACACATTTCCATTTGTAATGCACACCTTTTATTGTTAGTGATTTTTTTTTTTTACTGACAGCGATGTTATAGTTGAAATAAAGTATTTTCTTTGTTATGCAGTAATGTACTCTATTTCATACTAACATTTCTCTCCCCCACCCTCTCTGTAACTATCCTTATTGTTTATTACATTTATTTTTGGTTTGTTTGCTGTTTATCTCCATCTATTTTCCTTTTTTTATTGTCAACATCCACTGCATCACCTGTGGCCCTGCCACAAACTGCCAGCACCACTGCCTCCATCACAACAGTGGAATGCTGGGCCAGATCTCAAGATATACCTATGGCATAAGAGGCTGATAGGTTTAGACAGCCTGCTCTGGTAGCGATTCACATCAGTGCACAGTGGTTCCTGTTGGTGACTCTGGTAGGGATGAGCACCCATTTAAAATGAGAAGCCAGCTAGCTGAGGCAGTGGAGGAACTTGTGGACATGTGCCTTGATGCCCATACTGGTCACCTGGAAAGTCTCATTTTCCAGCATGTAGAGGTGTATCCTTGTCCAGCATTGGTATCACCATCAGAGCATGCCCAAGTTGTGGACTGATCTCCCAAGGAGTCCAACATGGGAAGCATGATCCTCCTGGCTATACCCACTCTGTTCACCATCCTGGTATTCAACTACCTTTTGCCTACCCTTGTTTGATGTCCAGCCCTCCCAATCACCATTATTTTTCCTCTGTTTATTTGATGTTTCTTACTCCACTCTGAACCCTCTCCCTTAGTGTACTGGCACATATCTTGTCAGTCTTATCTGTCTTTTATCATGTTCTTGTGCCCACTACCTACCCTAACTCTCAGAACTTACTTCAACTGTCCTTCCTTCCTTCCCATTTTGCCTTCTTGCTATATATATAAAATGGACTCCTGTCAAAAAATATACTCTACTCTCCCTGTCAACATACTTACTGTTCATTCCTTAACATTTCCCTTAAATGCTTCCCACTGCCCCCTTTTTCATAAATGTGCTATACTTCCATTTCCACTCTTTCATTTGGTCAGAAAATAGATGGAACGATACAGCATTGGGCCCCTTCTAGGTTCATAGGTGTTTACTAGGATATCAGTCCAAGAGCCATTTTATGCCTAGCCAAGCTTTCCCCAAATGTTGCAAAATACTGCTGACATGTTAATCACCCAAGGAATTTTACTGTTGAAATGTAGGCTTGTATACATCAAGCTTTCATAGGCTGTTAGCTGCCTTTTTTGTCTTGCCACATCTTTCTTTTTGCATACTATGGTCACCACTGGAAGATTTGTATTCACATTTCAGGCCCTACGTTGGCTATGAAAAGGTTTTTAATTAGCTGCTGTGTTCATATTATTTCACAATGTTACTCCTCAATGGGATTTGAACTTCTTTGCACAAATAGGTAAACAGTGTCTAACCCAACTCGACCCACGCACCATGGTTCTAAATCTAAGAAAAGACACCTACAGTCATGATTCATATTTGTACCTAGAGGAAGTTGTAGGCTTCTTTTGTTTCATTTTTTCCTTTTTTTTGGCTCCCTTTGGTTGCCATGCAGCTAACCATCAACTGCTGTCTAGAGCTGCTCCCATAACCTCATTTTCGTTTACTGACCTTGATACTATCCCTTGGGACTGGGGACATATAAGTGGTTTACTGAGAAGGGGAAGTGGATCAAAGCAAAGCAGCTGGCAACGTCAAAGTTTAACAAGGGATGAGAAAATACTACTACATATATATAAAGTTACAAAATACTACTACATATATATAAAGTTACAAAATACTACTACATATATATAAAGTTACAAAATACTACTACATGTATATAAAGTTACAAAATACTACTACATATATATAAAGTTACAAAATACTACTACATATATATAAAGTTACAAAATACTACTACATATATGTAAAGTTACAAAATACTACTACATATATATAAAGTTACAAAATACTACTACATATATGTAAAGTTACAAAATACTACTACATATATATAAAGTTACAAAATACTACTACATATATGTAAAGTTACAAAATACTACTACATATATATAAAGTTACAAAATACTACTACATATATATAAAGTTACAAAATACTACTACATGTATATAAAGTTACAAAATACTACTACATGTATATAAAGTTACAAAATACTACTACATATATATAAAGTTACAAAATACTACTACATGTATATAAAGTTACAAAATACTACTACATATATATAAAGTTACAAAATACTACTACATGTATATAAAGTTACAAAATACTACTACATATATATAAAGTTACAAAATACTACTACATGTATATAAAGTCACAATCAGGTAAAACATCAAGCATTGTACTGCAGCCTGTACGGTATGATAGCTCACAAATTTCCAAGTAGGAGTGGTTTCAGAGGACAGTCACAAGACAAGTATCCAAAAAGAATAATCCTGGATATAGGAATAGAACTGAACTGCCTCTATTCTCTGCATGCTATAGGCTGATTAGAAGAGACCTGATTCTAGTTTATAAATGCTGTAGATATTAAGTTATGCCTTCCTTACTAGGAATGGATTTTTCATAGCACTTTTTGCCACGAGGAACAACCATGCACTGGTTGGATTATCATTCTGTAACTGAAATACAAAAATGATTTCTTTTTAATCATTGTAGGACTGGGAGATTAGCAAGGCAAATTAATTTAGTCAGCTTTATGAACTAGTTAGATATATTGTTGGTAATGTAGTATTTACCCCAAATGTATATTCTGTCAGACTCTTTAATAACCACATTTGTGGTGTTGATTCTAACTTCAGTGAACACTGAATGTAAAACATGCTGTCCTGTACATCAGGGGATTTTCTGTGTGCTGCAACTGGCGCAATCCACCCCCATTCCTGAAATCTTAATTGCATGTTCTTCATGATTACCACAACATCCCCTTTACAAGGGGATGTGCCAAACTGTGGGTAGAACCTCTCCTACCAGGAGACAATCAGCTGGCAGAAAGCTTTTGCTTCCAGTTCCCAGTCTTGTTCATTTAGCGCCTATGCCACTAGTCAAACTCAGCGCAGTTAGACCATAGTCAGGGTTCTATCCCGCTAAACCTCAAAGCCAGAAGAATGGTTCATATTAAAAACATCAAAATATTAGTTATCTGTGTTTTATTAATAAAATAGATTTGCTAAACTGAATCGTATAACTTAAAACAGTACTAAGTACATGATACTCTGTAAATATACAATTTAATAAGGTACAGCTGTAATTAAGTTTGAACCAATACATACAAATCTAAACAATCTATCATGCTTCTGATAAAATTACACTATAACAATGGATTACAAAAATCATTCTGATTCTGTTACTGCAGAATGTTTTGAATGCAACTGTGCTTTTGTTATAAGGACACAACAATGTAGCCTATATAGTAAAGCAGCAGTTTGTTCAATTCCATGTCATGTGGAAAAGATTATCAGAGTGCTATTTCATAACAAGAAAAGCACGGCTTTCCTCTTATGCATTCCATCAAAGGGTTGTACATTTTTACCATTATAATTAAAAGTACATTGAGCATTTTATGAAAATGTAACTGTATATAAGTAAACTCTACAGAGCCTGACTCTGCCTACAATCTGCAGCAACCTTCCTGTATGATAATATGAGGTACAAAACAATTCATAATGCACTTGCTTTATACTTTTTATATGACAGCAATGCGTGTGTGTGTGTGTGTGTGTGTGTGTGTGTGTGTGTCTGAAGGGGTATGAATGAAGTTGCAAGAGTGTGTGTGTGTGTGTGTGTGTGTGTGTGTGTGTGTGTGTGTGTGTGTGTGGTGCATCTGAGGGTGTAGGAGGAATACCTTTGCTAACGAGATGCATGAACCCCTGGGGAGATAACTAACAAGGTCAGACCAGACAGCACTAGTGCATGATTCAGAATCAAGCTAATGAGCCTATAATGAGGCATTTCTCATTGCAGCCATTACTGTCTCTGAAGCTTTGCTAATTGCCCAACCTGTGTTTGGCAGTTAGCATAATTGGGGAGGCTGTTTCTGAATCCTGGGGTTAGTTTTTGTCTTCACAACTTACATAACATGTTCATAAGACTGTTTTCATGCTTGAGAAGATATGCATACAAGGTAATTCAGATATTTAATTTATAAGCTATTCTTACTTTCAAACAATAAAATTAGCTGCATGAATGGCAAAAGTCAGCCATTTACATATCACACTTTAACAAGCAGTCAGTTAAAGTACTTTAAGCTTGACTTCCCAAAAGAAAACTACAGTGTTTAGGAGCACTTATTTATATCAATGTCTATTTTGTTGAAATGGAGAATTTTGCATCCATGAAAATGACTGTCAGTTTTTGGTAACACTGGATTTTTGATTTGTAAATATTTTGTATAAAAGTGTCAGTCATGTAATGGGCTGCTGAAATCTCCTTGTATTTGATGTAATGCTATGTTGTGCTACATTTGTGTTCGAGCAGACTAGGTTTTCAATGTACTTTTCTGTCATGTGTTCAGTACATTTAAGCAAAGTAGGTGCATGCCTCCCCCCAAAAAAAATGATTGGTGCTATTTTGGTGAAACTACACATTCATGTTTAATTGACAAATCCAGGTCCAATAAGTTAGCTTTCTTGGCTTGATGAAAACAATGTTCCTCTAACAACATGAATCCTAACTTTCTATGTTACTTTAGGGTAAATTAAATTAATTAATTTAGCAATGAATGGCTATTGAAACTTATAGAAAAGCAAAGCTTACAACCTTTAAGACAATTTAATTGTTCATATAAAATATCTCAGTTGCTAGTATACAGGACGTAAAGCAGCAGAAGTTTTATAAAAATAGACTCTGCTCTCCGATAACCTAATCTAAGATTCTTTGAACTACCGTTGTATTTGAGGCAAACTTAAGACTTCAGCTTTAGAAATTTTTTGTTGTTTATGACTGACCTTAAATTAACTAGTATTAATATGAATACCTCTCACAGTATGTAGACTTTAAATTTCAAATGGATATTTGCGGAAACAACTTGATCTGATCAAATACTTATATGTTTAGAATCTAAATATCAGTTACATGCTTAGAATCTAAACTATCAGATTAATACAAAATCTAAGAAGATTCATTGTCTAATGAAAAGGAGGGACATATTATAATATTATTCATATGCAAATCTTGAAAATGATTATTCAAAATAATTTGCTTCACTACTACTCAGTGATATGAGCATCTCCAACAATTAACAGAATACCAAATAAAAGTCTTACAGAGTAACAACAGGCATAAACTGCAAATATGAAATTAATACATTATGAATGAAATATGCTACTTTTTCCACAAAAAAAATGTGTCTTCAGGCAACTCTTGGCCTCAGGTTAAATATACTGACAATGCATTTTTTTCTTCAAAACAAAGAGAATCAATGTATTAATTTCTTTCTAAAATAAATAAATAAATAAATTTGCTAGAATCTCCTTGTGTTCTGACTGAGTATGCTCCTCAGCTGATAAGTATATTTTTGGAACTTTTTAACTGTTCAGAGTTGAATAAAACAATAAATGAGTTAAGTTCAGAATACAGTTTGAATAAATTGCATTTATTTAAACTGTATTTACTTTAATATTGCTACACACTCAAGTGTGCTAGCTTGCACTGTACTTGAATTGTTTTTAGTGCTGTTTTAGCTGCTTTTCTGTAAAAAAAAACCTAAGCTTGATTCCTGCCTTTCCTGTAATTAGTCTAGCCCAAATACAGATTTGCTGTAACCAGGACTGTCTGTAAGCTTCTGAGCCCCCCCAAGCCTTTCTGTGTTAAGGGAAGCCTGCTAGCTTATCAGTGGGAGTGGTAAGCACTAGGTAGCCATTCTCCCACAAGAGGAGTGGTTTCTGGCCCAGAAACTGTAGTTTATTGGCCGTTTGGGCAGTTTTTCCATATCTTTCAACTTTCTGGTTTAAAAGCCCACATTTGCCCTTGTTTCTCACCTTTCCTGTAACTAGTCTAGCCCAAATACAGATTTGCCGTAACCAGGACTGTTTGTAAGCTTCTGAGCCCCCCAAGCCTTTCTGCGTTGGAAGGAAACCTTCTAGCTTGTCAGTGGGAGTGGTAAGTGCTAGGAAGCCTATCTACCACAAGAGGAGTGTTTTCTGGCCCAGAAATTGTAGTTTATTGGCTGTTTGGCCAGTTTTTTCCATCTCTTTCTACTTTGTGGTTTAAAAGCTAGCATTTCTGCTTGTTTCTGACCTTTCATGTAACTACTCTATTCCAGATACAGATTTGCTGTATCTGACACTGTTTGTAAGCTTCTGAGCCCCCCAAGCCTTTCTGTGATGGAGGGAAGCCTTCTAGCTTGTCAGTGGAAGTGGTAAGCCCTAGGTAGCTTATCTCCCACAAGAGGAGTGGTTTCTGGTCCAGAAATTTAAGTTTATTGGCCGTTTGGGCAGTTTTTGCATCTTTCAACTTTCTGGTTAAAAGCCTGTGTTTGCTCTTTTCCCGCCTTTAATGTAACAAGTCTAGTCCAGATACAGATTTGCTGTATTCAGGACTGTATGCAAGCCTCTGAGCCCCCAAGGCTTTCTGTGTTGGAGGGAAGCCTTCTAGCTTATCAGTGGGAGTGGTAAGCACTAGGTAGCCTATCTACCACAAGAGGAGTGGTTTCCGGCCAGAAATTGTAGTTTATTGGCCGTTTGGGAAGTTTTTCCATCTCTTTCAACTTTCTGGTTTAAAAGCCTGCATTTGCTGTTGTTTCCCACCTTTCCTGTAACTAGTAAAGTCCAGATACATATTTGCTGTATCCAGGACTGCCTGTAAACTCCTGAGTGATGCCAAAGTCTGCTCCTCAATTTTCCCCTTAGATCTGCTAGTTCTCTCCTATTCTGCACTTTTGCTAGCTTATTAGTCTAGCACTTTACCAGACGTCTGTAGCACACAAAAGTGCTACTAGCACTAAACGTTCTACACAGAAACAGCTCCAGTGCTTATTATTAATGCCTACCACTCCAGGCATGTCTAAAGGTCAGTTCCTTGTGCTTTCTCTCCAGCACTTATTATTAATGCCCACCCCTCCAGGCATGGCTAAAGGTCAGCTCCCCGTGCTTTCTCCTATTAATCTGGTGAACTTGGGCATAGTGAGGCAATGTAGCATCTGCCTCACGTACACTGACAAGCCTCTCCTCTTACCTCCCAACACTCAGACTTGTGAGAGATGCACTTGTTTATTCATACTGGATGCCAGACACTTTCCAGCTAAGACTGGAATAGCTGGCCAAGAAGAGAAGGTCAACACTTGCACCACACCGCATGGAACACATAGCCTTCCAGAACACACACCAGCACTGCCTTCACATAAAAACACAAACCACGCACCCACCTTCATGGAGGCTCTCAATAAAAATCTACCCAAACAGCAAAGACCTCCAAGGCAGAAATGCACTCAACCACCACAACACGGCACTAATCATGAGACATATAACTCTCCTAAACAGTGTGCCACTCATCCAAAGCCCCTAAGGCAAAAGAGCATGCCAAACACCACTAGCCATAGGTGACTCGATAGTGAGGCACACTGATGTCCCACTCACTAGGTTGAATAAGGAGAAAGTAACAGTCAGCTGCCTGTCATGTGCCAGGATCCACCACATAACACACATACTCAGGTTCCTCAACAATAGGTACAGATATGACTCTGTCATTGTACATTTGCGTGTGAATGACCTGAGATGCACCTCCCTGCACTACATGAAAAGAGACATGCAGGAACTCTTGGATTATGTAGCCCAAGCGGGTATGACCCTAGCCCTGAGCAGCATCCTACCATCACCCAGAATGATACCACAGTACAAGCAGAAAATGACTGATTTTAACAACTGGCTAAGTTTCTGGTGTCATTCTAAGGGGATCCAGTATCTGTCTGCCTGGGATGACATGATTGACAGACCTCGATGCTTTGCCAGAGATGGCCTACATCTGTCACCCCTGGGCTTCTGGATACTGGCCAAGGCTCTTGCCATCCCTATAGTGCCTTTTTTAGGTAGTGTTCCAAAGACCAAATTACCACCATAACAGCTACAAACAAATGCAATCTGAGGGTCATGCTGCTCAATGCTAGAAGTCTAAATCTCAAAATGCACTCGCTTGAAGCACTCCTTAAAATGGAGAACATTGACATTTATACTGTAACAAAGACCTGGATCAAGGCAGCAGAAAGCACCCCTGCACTAACAGGCTAACTCATTCCACACCTTTCAGTCCCAGAACTTGGACTGAAGCTCCAAAAGCAGTGGTGTTTCCATATTCATAAAGGATGCACACACCTCTAAACTGGTAGCCCAACATAATGCATCAGAGATACTTCAGGTGCAGCTAACATTGGGTAAGACAGCAATTCAGGTTGTAGCCTGCTATAGGTCCCCAACCACGTCTCAAGACTCACACTCAGTGTTCCTAAGCACTTAGGGCAACCTAATACTCTCATACTGGGCGACGTCAACTACCCCTCCATTAACTGGAAAAACTACTCATGTATCAATATACTTGCCTAAAATTTCTTGGAATTCATTAAATCCAATGCTCTGGACCAGCTCATTTTTACCCTCACTAAAGGTAGCAACATCCTTGATCTGGTCATTACTAACATGGGTGACCATTGCTCTACAACCAATAGTCAACTTCTCCCTGGTTAGATCCGACCACAAACTAATCACCTTGAAAATCCCCCCCCCCCCCCCCCCACAAAGGTAACCATCATGAAAAACTTCTCCAAAGCTAACTTTGGGCTCCTAAAAACAGAGGTGGCTAACTTCACAGCATCCATGCAAATGGAGAATAGTTGCATGACTGCTGACTCATACACCAATGCACTGTATGAACACATACACAAATGCATGGATCTCACTATACCCAATAGAACCAATTTACTCTCCTCCAAAAAAAGGAAGCCAATCTGGTAGTCCACTGCCATAGACAAACTCTACAACCAAAGGAGGAAACTGATGCAGAATAAGGTGAAGTCCCAAGATGGGAAAAACTTCCTTATCAGCCTCAACAAAAAGTTGAGATCCCTCATCAAATCCTCTAAAGCTAGCTATGAAAACAGAATTGCAGCAGATGGTAAAGACAATCACAAGGCCTTCTATAGTTATGTAAAGAATCTCCACAGCAATACCCAGATTTGCTCTGAGCTACTGCACAATGGTACCTCCTATACTGAGCCAACACATATTGCCAATATAATGGCTTACAGATTCAGTGCCAATTTTACCCCCCCCCCCAAAAGACCAATCACAATACCAGTACATTGCCGGGCACCCAGTATTACTGCTGCACAGGTTAAAACAGCACTGTCCAAGGCCAAGAATACAGCTTCTATGTGACCTGACAATATCCCTGGCTATGTTCTACATGAACTACAGAGTGAACTGGCACCACACCTGTGTGCCCTGTTCAATCACAGCCTCACCTCAGGCTTTGTCCCTACCGAATGGTGCACTGCTACAGTCATCCTTCTCCACAAAGGAGGAGCAACTACAGACTCTGAGATCTATCGCCCCATTAGCCTGACAAGTCTGATATGCAAAGCTATGGAATGCATCATCATGGACCTAATAAACAAGGATATAGGGAATCTCCAAACTCTGGATCCCACAAAGTTTGGTTTTGTGAAGGGTAGCTCATGCCTGTTCAACCTGGTCGACTTCTTTGAGCTAGTTACCACAGCTGTGGATGAAGGCAAGGTGGTTCATACAGCCTACCTTGATATGGCCTAGGCCTTTGATACCATTCCCCACTCAGGAATCATAGAAACACTCACTAAGCTAGGCATCAACCCCTACATCACTAGGTGGGTTACAAACTGGCTCACAGATAGAATCCACAGTGTGAAAGTAGCTTACTTCAAGTCAGACTGCTGACCAGTCATGAGTGGAGTCCGACAGGATTCGGTTCTGGGTCCTCACTTGTTTGGTATCTACTTCTATGAAGTCGAGGCCATCACGAAGGTCTCTGGCTGACAGAATTTGCAGACAATTGCAAATTGGGAGCTATTATTAACTCCACAAGTGATGTTGGCATCCTACAGAAAGGCCTCACTGAGACCAATGAATGGTTTCAGAACCATGGCCTTAACCTTAATGCTAAAAAAATGTGTTGTCATCCCCTTTGGGAAAAACCCATTTCCCATGAATAACCACATCGATGGCAGTCCACTGAACACAGAAGGAGTTATTAAAGATCTGGAAACACAGGTTGACAGCAACCTCTCATTTGACCACCACATTGCCACTGTGGTCAGAAAGTCCTTCTGTGTGGCAAATCTCATTACTAAGGGTTTTGCATCCAGGAAGAAAGAGGTCATTGTCTCACTCTACTCTTCCCTATCGAGCCAGTCATCGAGTGCAATGCCCCATTTGGCATGTACCTCACTAGACAAATGCAGCAATTGGAGAGGCTGCAAAAGTACCTCACAAAGAGGATCTTAGGCCTTAAACATTTGTCCTATATCAACAGACTCAAAAAACTCCAACTATTCTCAGTCTCATATCACCTACTTAGAGGTGATCTCTGCTTGACTTACAAAACCATGTCTGACCCAGCTCTGTTAGAAATGCTGCATCTAAAGAAATCTCAATCCCGCCACACCACATGCTCCAGAGACCTCTACCTCATTACCACAATCTACAGAACATGGTGGAGGGACAGGTTCATAACCCAGAGACTGCCAATACTATGGTATAGACTTCCCATACATGTCAAACAGAGCACCTCACTGGCCATCTTCAAGAGAAACCCCAGGGATCACTCCAGTGGCTCTACTTGACAGAGGTACTGGGAACTAAGGTCTGGTGGCACGATGCCAGGGTAATCCTATGGGCTAGGCTTGTAAAAGCTCCAGGGCCATTAGCCTAGTACACCTATGAACTTATATTTGAGATAAAAGACAATTCAATGTGCAGTTCAGTATGTGTTATCTGGTTTTCTTTAGAATTACCACTGTTTCTTAAAGAATTCTGATGATGATTTAAAAGAAGTTTGGTAAAACATTGTATTGCACTTTCTGGAAATAAAGAGTTACCTTTTATATAATCTTTCACATAGAATTAACAGTTTTATTCAATATAACAATGGATTCCATTGCAGAAGAGTCAAAAACTCACCTGAGCCAGTTCAGTATCTAAAAATTGTTTTCAGTACAGCTGAATGTTTTTGACTATCTCAGCAATTCAGCATGGTATCTAGAAGCTACACTGCTCATGGGATGTACTTTTGCTTGTTAATAGCAAGTGTTTAAGGGTTCAATTCTAAATCAAAAGATCATTTTTGAGAATTGTATTGCTACCAGAACAAGCTGGACCTTTAAAAGAGACTTCTGGAATAATTACTCAAATTCTTTTAGATTTTTCAATAGTAAATTTTTTAACAACCATACTTTATCATTCAAAATTATAAGAAATGAATAATCTGTAAGTCATCTTGGTGTACAAACATTTTAAATCTTCTAACCCCTACCATATTTAGACCTCAATGCATAAAACTGTCTTTCTCAACATAACAGACTATTCCAGCAGTGTAACACTCTGCTATCAAGCATAGCAATAACAGCTCAGCACACAATTCCTATTGACACATAGTTATGCATTTCACCTCGATAGAATAACTTTAACAAGAGTTGCAACATGTTTATGTTGTACAAATTCTCAATTGCTTATTACACATACTAGAAACGTATGTGCTTGACTAATGCTATTATCAAATAACGGAGAATATAGCCATTATTTAATTTTACTCCTGTCTTATTTTATATGTGCCCTCACTAGACTTGGATATCATTCTTACAAATGGTCATCCTTTTATAGCATATTTATCCAAATAAAACAATATAATTTACTATACATCATGGGGATTATATATTTTAGTACATGTTAAAACCTGTACACCTCTGTACTGAACCACAGTGAAGTATATTTTTGTTGTATAGTGTAGCAGAAAGGATATGCCATCTTCCTTCAGAGAACCATATCAGAGGGTGTATTGGACAGTGTCTTTCATTTTATGGTCACTTGTTTTTTAGGAAACATTTTTATCTCATGGTACTAACACATGTTAGTATACACTACATACTCTGAGTCAGAAGTATAAACGCAACTTGTCTGGGAATTTTTCAGCTTACAGTGTTTGCTTGCTACAGATGTTGAGTAGATTAATTTGTTTCCTTTCTTTCTTTTGTGCTATTCACAGAGTTTTCATAGCCATTTAGTGCAACAACCAGCTTGCCTGGTAGTTTTGCACTTGTTTAACATAGGGAGGAATTGCCTTACTTAAGAGTGATCTCCCTAAACAGTTGCAGAAGTATGAAACATAAGTGAATCTCATTACCTTGTCTGTAAAACTCAACCTTTGCCCTCTTTCAAGTACTTTTTGCAAATGCTATGCTAGGCAACTTTTCGTAAAGTGCTTCTATAAAAAGATTTGCAGGACAGACTAGACTAGGGAGCATATCAACACAAAGCTGGTGTTTTTGAGTAAAGACGTTTTTATAAGACGTTTGTTATAAGGAAATGTTTTTCTGTTATTTTATTTGGCTGAACACTGTATTTCTTCACATAATATCTCTCGATACTTTTTAATTTTATGAGTGCTGTTGTGGTAACTGCATTTCTTTGTACCCCAGAGAAATTGTTGAGTAAAAAACATTAATTATTCACTGTGCACTGACATTAGCAGTCAGACCTGGGCTCCTATTTTTCAAAGAAATATAGTTTTTATCACGACCTCTTGTTTATAAGCAGCAAAACATCATTACACATTCATTATTACTGTTTTCACTCCACCCTTGCACTTCTTTATAAGGTGCATTTTCAAAAGAGAAGAGTATTTGCAATCTCCAATTACAGGAGCAGTAGTTATGGTTATTGGTTAGTAAGGAGCTCTGTTGCCGATTATACTCTGTGGCTCTAAAAAAACAGATGAGTTTAACAGATAAGTCTCTCCACAACAGGTATAAGTATGACTCATTCATTATTCATGTTGGTGTGAATGACTTGAGACATACCTCGCTGGACTATATGAAGATAGACATGATTGAGCTGTCAGAGTATGTGTCCCAGGCAGGTATGACCCTAGCCCTAAGCAACATCCTGTCTTCACCAAGAATGATACCACAATACCAACAAAAAACAATTAACTTCAACAATTGGTTTAGTTTCTGGTGTCATTCCAAGGGGATCCAGTATCTGTCTGCCTAGGATGACATGGCTGACAGGCCTCGATGTTTTGCCAGAGATGGCCTACACTTGTCACCCCTGGGATTCCGGATCCTGGCCAAGGCTCTTGCCTCCCCCGTTGTGCCTTTTTATGAAATGTCCCACAGACAAATCTTCCAACATAAAAGAGCTGTCAAAAAGCAAATCGAAGATCATGCTGCTTAATGCTAGGAGCCTTAATCTGAAAATGTACTCACTGGAGGCTCTCCTGGAAGATGCTGACATCTGTGCAGTCACAGAAACTTGGTTCAAGGCTGCTGAGAGCACCCCTGCCTTACCAGGCTATACCTCATTCCACATATTCTGACTTAAAATGTGGTCGGGAAAACTAAGGGTGGTGGAGTTTCTATTTTCATTAAAGAAAAGCAAACCTCCAGACTGGTTTGCCAGCATGATACACTAGAACTTCTCCAGGTGCATCTGACAATTGGCAAGACACCCATCCAAGTTATAGTCAGCTATAAACCCCCCTCCATGACTCAGGACACCTGGACCGAGTCCATCAAGGTACCCCCTGACACCCTGATCCTTGGTGACTTCAACTACCCCACCATAAACTGGGTGAACTATTCCAGCTCTAATGCACTCACCCAACGATTCCTTGACTTCATCAATTCTAATCCACTAGACCAGCTTGTCTCATCCCCCACAAGGGGAGATAACATTCTAGACTTGGTGAGAGGTCGGCATAATGGTTGAGGTACTTACCAACATGGGTGACCGCTGCACCGCCCCCATAGTAAGTTCTTCCCTGGTGAGATCAGACCATCAGTCTGTCTCATTCGAAGTGTCTATCCTGTTCAACCAACCCCCAGTCATAAGCAGGCTAAAAACTGCTTATAAACTGACTACATCCTTCCAGGGGAGGGTATCAGTAGCTTCACACCATCACCTCCCTCAGAGAATGCAGACAAATATGCTGAACATTATGACAGTGCAGTATACAAGCACCTGTACAACTGCATGGACTTAGCCATACCCAACAGAACTAAAAGCTGTTCCTCAAGGAAACACAAACCTATGTGGTAGACATCCTCTATCAACAGGCTTTACACCAAAAGGAAGAAACTGTTGTCCAAGGGTAAAGCGGAACAAATTCCCAATTGGAAAAACTTCCTCCTTAGCCTCAACAAGTAAATTAGATCACTAGTAAAAACCTCCAAAGCCAATTATGAATTGAAACTAGCCTCTGAAACAAAGCCTAACCACAAAGCCTGTTTCAGTTTCATCAGAAACCTCCATGGCAAAGCCCAGGTTTGTTCCAAATTAGTTCTTAACAGTACCACTTACAATAATGCTGTTGACTTAGCCAACCTGCTAGCAGATAGGTTCAGTGCAAACTTCATCACTCTGTCCCCTCCTAAAGGCTCATTCGACATCCCTGATACTTGCCCCACACCTCACATCACCATAGAGCAACTCTACTCTGTATCGTAGCTTGCTCAGAGGTGATCTGTGTTTCGCCTACTAGGAAATCTCAGACCCTGCTCTACTTTAGATGCTCCATATCCTAAAGTCTAACTCCTCACATAGTACCCGGTTGAAAGGCTTAAATCTAATATGTCACATTAATAGAACCTGCTGGATAGACAGGTTTGTCTCTCAGAGGCTGCCGTGTCTCTGGAATAGACTCCCCATACACATCAAACAAAGTATGTTGCTGACCCTCTTCAAGCACAACTATGATGAGTGGATGGGTAACCACAAATTTGTCCCAGTGATTCCACCTGTGTCCCTCATTGACAGGGTTGACAGATGCTGATTGGGGTTTCTTTTTGGGGGCTAAATTCTTGGCTAGGTTTGTAAGGGCCCCAGCGCCATTAGCCTAGTAATCTCCTATGATGACCATACCTCTCAACTGTCCAGATTTTTGCAGAAGGTCGAGATGTTTGCCTCAAAATTTCAGTCTGTTCCTCATAAAAGTTTTGTTTTCTGACAGATCACTGGGATGATCTGAGGAATTAAATTAGTAAATAATATCATACATTTGAGTTTCATACCTCATATCCTTTAGAAAATACATTATTCTAGCAATTTTCTATGTTTATAAGAGCAATCTTTAAAATCAATCCCTATTTCTGGACATTTGCACATCCATTGTGTCAAGCGTTGTCCAGATTTCTTGGGCTAAGTGGTTGAGAGGTATGCAGATGGCATTGTCTTCTTAGGAATCACCATGTATTCATATTTTTTGTGACATTCATACATACACCCATGCCTAATTTATATGTCATTATGTCTGATATCATATTAATGGATTGAATCTCTTCCTAGAGCTGCAAAGCATTTTAGCATTATCAAAGGTGCTTCCATTTGATTTTGCAAACATTACACTGGATTCCCATGCCATTTGACTGTTTTTTTTTTCAGAACTGAATTTTTTTTATTATAGCCAATGATGGGACATACTGGGGATAAGTATTTCTGTCATATAACATACTGAACTAAATCACATCCACGCAAGTGCTGCTTAGTTAAAAGAAACAGTGCTGGAAGACTAGACAGTAAAGTGTCTGTGTTTCTTTCTTTGAGATGTGGCATTCTCAGAGTTTCTTAATTAAAATTTGTTCACAGATCCCTGCATAAACTCAACATGATTGTTTCCCATTATGACAATAATTCCTTTTAAAACAAGTGGTTCAGAAATCTTTACTTTGAAGATTCAACAATTCAGTAGAGATGCAGCACTTATGAGTGTGTTGTCCTTTGGATGACATATTAAACCAAGGTCCCATCTGCTTGAGTTGGTGAAAGCTCACGTGGATGTGAAATATCTCATGACAACTATTGAAAAGAGTAGGGGTGTATTACTTGCATTGTACATTTACATATTTAAATATTTTCGTTATGTTTACAACAATCACAATGGAGTAAAATCAACATTGTTTTCTCTGCCTGACCCCACTCCTTTTTCCACAACCACCATTTTATTCCCTATACAACTACAGGAAAAACACATTTCCCATTACACATAAAGTCATTAAGTCATTACGTTTCATTCCAAATAACCCATGTAGCATAAAATATTTTTCTATCCATTTTCAACTTATTCTCTTTTCTAATATTCCTACAATAGCCATCTGTGATCATATCCATATTTGTTTCTTGTTCTTTTATATTTTCAAAAACATTTTCTGCACACAATTTCTTCCATCATTTTTATTTACTCTTTTATGTATCAAAAGCACACCTTCTGCTGTTCCCTCTTCCTCAGAATATAGACATATTCTTTCATTTCTCTTTTTATATGCCATATTAATTTTAACAGGAAGTTTATTTCTGTTTAATCTCCATAAGACATCCCCAAATTCCATGCAATTTTTACACCATTTATTTCTTTCTTTAGTAGCTTTTATTTTTCCTTTTTGCAAGTTTTCCCATGGATTGCTACAAAATGATCGATCCATTATCTTTTTATACCATACTTTTCTTCTTCCTTTTATCTCATCAATCTTTGTCTTCCATATGATTGTTTTTTTCTAGATAATTCTGTATTTCAACATCATAATGTTCCTTTTTCTTTCTTTTATTAGATTTAACTTCTTCCCGTATATCCTCATATTTATAATTAAATATTTTCCACCAATGTATCTTTATCTTTAATACATATTAACACTATATAAATTCATAGATGTTCCAAATACAATTGAGTTTATTAAATCAAAGCCACAATCTTCTTTACTCATGTATAATACTCCTATTTTGACAGGATTCAATCTAGAACCCCATACAAAAAAGTATTTCCATTCCATTATATTCATACATTTTTGTAATCATAAAAACAGTTACTAAGTATGCCATATTACTTATCAACACATTAAATATACTGATCCCAAGGATATTGCCAATATCCTGGCAGATCATTTCAGTGCCAACTTCACCCCCCTCTCACCCCCTAAATGGCCCATCTCAATACCGGAAGATTGCCAAATTCCGGTAATAACGGCCCCGCAGGTAAAAGACACACTCTCCAAAGCTAAGAATACAGCATCCATGGGAGCAGATGACATCCTGGGCTGTGTACTACATGAACTACAAAATTAACTGGCACCTCACCTAAGTGTCATGTTTAATCATAGCCTCACCTCAGACTTCGTGCCCACTGAGTGGCGCACAGCTACAGTTATCCCACTCCACAAGGGGGGATCCATCTTGGATCCCAGGAACTACCATCCCATCAGTCTGAAGAGCCTGATCTGCAAGGCCATGGAACATATTATCATGGAACTTATAACAAAGACATTGGCAACCTTTAAACACTGGACCCCACACAGTTTGGGTTCATGAAGGGCCAACCTTGTCTCCTGAACCTGATTGGCTTCTTTGAATCAGTTTCCAGAGCCGTGGACAAGGGTAAGATGGTCCACACAGCCTATCTGGACCTTGCCAAGGCCTTTGACACCATCCCCCACTCTGGAATCATAGATAAACTTACTAAGCTGGGCATTAATCCCTATGTCACTCGATGGGTTGCCAACTGGCTTACTGACAGAACCCACACTGTAAAAGTAGCTGACTCCAAATCCAGCTCCAGACAAGTGACAAGTGGAGTACCTCAGGCTTCAGTCCTGGGACCACTCTTGTTTGGCATCTACTTCTCTGAAGTACAGGCCAATACTAAGGGACTCTGGCTGACAAAGTTTGCAGAAGACTGCAAACTGGGAGCCATTATTGAATCTCCAAATGATGTGGATACTCTACAAAAGGGCCTTACATAAACAGATGCTTGGTGCCAGAGCCATGGGGCTCAAGCTCAGTGCCAAGAAATGTATAGTCATCCCCTTTGAGAAAAAACATGTACCCATGAATTATCACATAGGTGACAGTACACTAAACACCAAAAGTGTGGTAAGAGATTTAGGGACACAGGTGGACAGTGGTCTCACCTTCGATAACCACATCGCCACAACAGTCAGGAAATCCTTCTATGTGGCACACCTCATCACTAAGGGCTTTTCATCCAGGAAAAAGGAGGTCATTGTCCCATTGTACTCATCTCTCATTAGACCCATTATAGAATACAATGCCCCATTTGGCATGTACCTCTCAAGACACCTGCAACAACCGGAAAGGCCACAGAAATACCTCACTAAAAGAATTACAGGCCTAAAGCAGATGCCCTATGCTGACCACCTTAGAAAACTCCAGCTATACTCTGTCGCATATTGTCTACACAGAGGCGATCTCTGCTTAACATACAAGGCCATGTCAAACCCAGAGCTGTTGGACATGCTACACTTAAAGAAATCCCAATCCCTCAGAGCCACACGCTCCAGGGATATAAACCTTGTCATCACAATAAACAAAACATGCTGGAGGAATAGGTTCCTGACCCAGAGACTCCCCCGACTCTGGAATAGACTGCCCATACATGTCAAGCAGAGCGCCTCTTTGGCCCTCTTCAAAAGGAACCTTGATGATTGGATGGGAGAAAGGAAATTCACCCAGGTGATCACATCAGTCGCCCTGCTAGACAGGGGTCCAGGACATAAATGGTGTGGGAAGAAATAGCCATGGAATTGTTATGGCTAGGCTTGTATAGGCCATAGGGTCGATAGCCTAGTACCAACCTATGAACCTATGAACCTATGAACACAGAAGTAACCAAATTTGCTTTCATTTTGTACAGCAATTTATTTGTTTTCCACAATAAATATAATTCTTTTATACTTCTTACTAGATTTCCCATTGTTTTTTCTTTGTTTCTTGATCACCAAATTCTATTTGTGACACTAATCTTAGTGAAAGTAAACTATATACTTGCTATTTCATTCTTGCTTCCAAATGTTTGACTTTTTCATTTATTAAGCTCTATCCCTATTCCTTTTAAAAATTCCATTTAAAATAAAGTCTTTGTTACAAGAATTATATCATCTGCATATGTCATTATTACTGGAATTTCTTCCCTTTTTTCATTTTACCCTTTAGTTACCCAAACTATTAAGTTCATAATTAAAGCAAACAGAATATTATTTATTGGACATACTTGTCTAATTCCATTGTTCGTTTCTATTTCTTTACTTAACTATCCATAAAATAATATTCTCACTTTGTTATTCTGTCTTTTATTTTTTTATTAAGATTGTAAGTATTCTTAGATTTCTATAACACTTCATGTGTCAAAAACTTTATTAACATCATCTACCATCAATTTTACCTGTTGTCCCTCCTTCATAACATCATCTTCTACTTCCCTTATAATCATTAGAAGTTCTTAACAGCCCCTTTCTTTAATACCAAATATGCTTTCTTCTAATATGTTCTGTATTTTACTCTTCATCGTCTTCTGTATAATCTTCACAAATATCTTACAGTCGGTATTATTTAATACTATTGGCCTCCAACTTTTATTTCTTCTTTATTTCTTTTTTACTATAAGAATTTTAAAATTCCATTGCAGATTTCTTTATGCTAAAAGCCCTCCTTCATCTATTCATTAAAAAGTTTTACAAAATATGTTTTGCCAATACGTTAATTTTTATACATTTCATAACTAATCTAATCCAGACACCAACCCTGAATCAAAGTTAACTTGTTTGATTACTTTTTCTAGTTCATCTATAGTAATCTTCTTTTCAAGTTATTTATTCATTAAATCTGTATTTTTTTTTACTTGCCAGTCCTTTGGAATTTCTATCCTTCTCTTCATTTTATAAATATATTCTACATATTCCATCACTGTTCCCATGCTTTGTGCTTCATTTTTCTTAATTTCTCCAGTTTTGATCATGTGTCTTATTACATCATTTTTCTCTTTCACTATTTTTTCTAAATATTCTGATACCTCTTCTTTTTATCTATGTAATACATACCTTTGTTTAAATAATAAACTTTTAAAATTTCCTGAAATTCTTTCATATGTTTCTTTTTCTTTTCCATATAATTCTATTTTATTGTTTTCTAGATTTTCAAAAGTGATACCATATGCAACTGCATATTCTTCTTTCTCTCTCTAGTTTTTTCATTCATTTCCCAAGTATAAGTAAATGTATTTGTACTTCTTCTTAAATACTATCAGCCCAGTTCTTATAAAGTGTACCAATGTTAAATATTCTTTCTATAACTGTGTTATTACATCTTCTCTATTACCTTCCATTCTTTTTCATTTATTCTTTTTATTACTTTTCCTATTTTAATGCATTCTTTACTTTCTTCAATCTCTATCCATATTGCTAGTTGATATGAAAGTCCTGTCCTTACTCATATATAAATATATATATATATATATATATATATATATATATATATATATATATATATATATATCCCTTCTGATATTATAAAATAATCAATCTTTGTTTAAAACATATCTCTTTTACATGTCCGTGCTTTTTCTTTCCATAAAACTAACTTTCCACAATCAATACTTCCTTCATTTTTATATATTTCCCCTTTTTCTTTTTCCTTTCTCTTCAATGACAAAATCCTTGTTGTTATTATATTCATGTTCATTATAACATAATCAAACATTTGTTTAAATAAGTTGTCTCTTTCTTTGCCTATTGTAAAAGCATATACTGCTATAATTCTATAGAATATTTCTTGCCATCTAACATCCATGATCATTAATTTACCCATTCTAACCAACATTTTTGTATGCATTAATTGTTCTGCATAAAATTGCAATACCAGAAAAATGGTACTTTCCTAAATTCCATATTATATGTCCATTCTATAAATTCTCTGTCTGTAATCTTTCTTCTTTTTTTATAAATCTGATGCCTTTCAATACAATTATATCTATGTCAAAATTCTTATACCATTCTATTATTCCTATTTGCCTTGTCACATTTATAAGGCTATTTACATTTATTGATGCCAGTCTTCTACATCACTAAATGCTGAATTTTTTTCCAAACCTCTATCTGGTTCTTTTTCACTGACTTCCGTCCCTTTTGTCACTTTTATTTCTTCATTTTGTTTTATCTTATCTTTTTTTTTCCTTCTTCTTTACTTTCTTCAATCTTTTTTTCACTTTATTTTTATATTTCTTTACAATCTATTGTTAAATGTCCTTTTTGCCTACATTTATAACACTCCAGCTCATAATTTCTTGCCCCATGCCTAATTTTCCACAAATGTAGCACCTTTTTTCACAATCATTAACAAAGTGCCCCACTTATCCACATAAATAATATGTTATTTGCCCCAATACTTCTTTAACGAACCTCAATTCCCTTAAACACAACACTTTATGTATATATATATATATATATATATATATATATATATATATATATAGATAGATAGATATAAATACATATATATAATACATATATATATATATATATATATATATATATATATATATATATATATAAAATCTTATAAATTTCTATTTTCAAAATAACATTGCTGTCCCTTCCCCAGTCCATAAACCCCATCATACACTTTTACAGTGTCCAACTCTTCTTTACAAATGTCCTTGAAATGTCTTTTTAAAGTCTCTCTTTCTATCTCAGTACGGAACTGTATATGTAACTTTATCTTTGTTTGCCTAAAGGCAGTCTTTATTATATATTCATTCCATGGATTTTTATTCTTCTTTTTCTAAAACTTACTGATAAAGTTTTCCATGCTTTGCACAGTGTCAGAAATAATGTCACAAAAAGTTTTTTTTTTATTTATGAGAATAATGCTCTTGCCTCTTGAACTGTAATGCCCAGAGGTAAAATAACTTTGCTCCATACCTCATACTTGTTTCATTTAATGCTACTTCATGTTTATTTTGCAGTCTCACCATTAATTTCTATTTATGTAAGTTCTCTAATTCATCTTTCTTCTATTTCTGTGCAGTAGTCACTGTCTTTGCATAAGTCATCTTCTTTTTATGTCCTTGTTCTCATCCATGACTTCTACTGTCTCCACCTCTCTTATCTTCTCTATTATATCTCCACATGACACTTCTCTGTCATTTTTGGGTTCGCTCTAATTTATCATTTCATTCAAGATATCATCCAGCAACCCTCCCTTCTGAAGGGTTGTAATGACACACTCCTCTGTGGCACATATTGATTCTGTAAATAAATTTTGTTGAAGCAAATCTCCAAATCCATCTCCATATCATCTCTCAAGCCAGCATCACCTCTGCTCCCTTACTTCCAGTTTCCATAGTGCACATTGTCGTGCATGGCGCTACTGCACTAGGATTGAGACAAGCACACAAAATCATTAATGGTGCTCATAACAATTACAGTAACAGAGTAGGGTAAGTTCCCAGATGCCCTGTCCAAATTTACCCTAGTAGTATAAATACAGCCATGGGTCTCCCCTGTAAAGAAACCACTAGCCTAGTGGGTTTAACACAGCCAACAAAAGATGGATAGATAGATAAATAAATAAATAGATAAATAAATAAACAAGATGCATATCCATTAGTCATGCAGCAAATGTCATTACATGTGTAATTTGTGTACTTTCTTGTGTTAAATTATCCTTTAACCCTTGTATATGTATTCACTCAGAATATGATTTTATTATTATTATGAACATGGGTCAGTACCCTCCTAATAAAAAAAATGTCTGTCCTCAAAGATTTCTGCCTTGTTAACAGTGTTGTGAAATAACAGTACTGACTTGTAGTACTTGGGTTCCCTGGATTGATTCTCAGCTGAGGTGCATTCTTTCATGTTTTAAAAGACTCACCAGTTTCAAGATGTAAGATGTATTGGGAGGTTGTATGGCATTGCTATATAGACCATAAGTGTGCCTGTTTGGATATGGGTGCATGTGTACACATGGGTGTGTTTGTGTGTGCTTCTGTATGTGTGCTTTGTGAAGATCTGGTGCCCGGTGCACACATATTTGACTCCTCTATTTTCTCTACTCTAAACACACTATTTATTTTAACTCCATGAGCTAGGCTACTACAACCCATGCAAATATGCATATATTAAGCTCTACTGTAATTATTCTTCTCTTTATATAATCAAGCTCTACTTCAATATCTTCTCTTAAGATATGTTGTATACTAACACTGCTTTTTTCCTCTCTTAATTTCACTGATTTCTGACTGTTTCACTTTCAGTATTTATTTCAGTTGCTGGTTTTGTGACAGGAGGCACACTGAGCCTTGTTTGAGGGGTGTGTTGCTATAGGAACGGTCTTGTGGTTCTGTGTATTTGTTTATGTTTAAGGTTATGCTTCAGCTGCTTTGTGTAAGTTAATATTGTGGCAGGCATCATCTCATTATGAGTTTGGAGGTTTCTAGGCAGTTTGTAGGTGTACATCATTGGAGATTTCTTCACTCCTGAGTTTGGACAATAGGCCACTTTTGCTAGTGATGGGCACTGCTGTGAAGTAATTTGATGCTTCATTGTTAGCCTCTTTTAATTTCCCCCATTTGAATCTTTTAGAATTTCCCCACTGAGTTTAGTTTCAAAAAAGAGGGAGGAAGGATTTCATCCAATTCACCAGCTGTCATTCCTACACGGTTGTTCCATGAGTGACAGTATCAAGAAGGCCAACGTTAAGGTTCAGTACCCCTTCTTAGATGATGTCATATGAATCATTCAGCATTTTAAGGACCCCAGATGGTTAATTGAATGTGAAGTTAGTCTTTCAGTTTTGTGAACAAGATTTGCCTCTGCTGGACATGTAGTCCAAGGGCTGTTTTTGTTTTGATATGGTCATGTCTAAGGGCTGTGCCATTTCCTATGCCAACTTTGAAAAGTTCAGCACAGCATTACATAAGTGCTGGGAACAGAGAGCCCCCAGACAACTCACTATCTGGATGACATTTTAATTATGGGGGAAGGGTAAAATGAGACCTATGAAGGCATGGCTATGTTCGTGGAGGTTTGTCAGTGCCTGGGGATGCCACTCATCAATGGTAAAATAGAAAAGTCAGTTAAGTCATTGACTGTCCTGGGCTTCAAAAGTGGATGTGATAATCTCTTCATTCTAACTGCCATGAGCCAAACTAAATCATTTGTGGCTGACTATCAAAGTTTTTCCTGTCAGTCAGAAAAGTCATAATTAGGAATGCGACTGAGTGCTTGGGTCTCCTCAATTTTACATGTAGAGCAGTAACTCTGAGTAGGTCATTCACAAGATTTTTAGCTAGCTTGTTATGTCGAGGGTGCCAGAAACACCAGAGTCTGAATGTTTACCTTGGTGAAAGCAAATCTTAGGGCTATAGTCTATTTTCTTGGGGAACTTTAACAGTTTTATTTTGGCAAGATGATTAGATTATAACAGATTGTTTGCAGTTGTTTACAGATTCATGGGGGGGGGGTTACATGTGATCTTATTCCAAGGGACAATATCTTTCCACACTTTTGCCATCAACCTGGTCCACTGAGGGATAATAGGATAGCATCCTTTTGGAAGTCATACTTGTTTAAGTATCAGTTGTCTGGCAGGAAAAAATATAAAAAAAATTAAACTAGAAGAAAGTCTTAGTCAGATCTGAACCAGGCTATAGTTCAAGTCTTTACCTCCTTATTGTCATTTTGACAGCTGTCCCAGTGTCCCATATCTTATCCTCCTTATTGTCATTTTGACAGCTGTCCCAGTGTCCCATATCTAATCCTCCTTATTGTCATTTTGACAGCTGTCCCAGTGTCCCATATCTTATCCTCCTTATTGTCATTTTGACAGCTGTCCCAGTGTCCCATATCTTATCCTCCGTATTGTCATTTTGACAGCTGTCCTAGTGTCCCATATCTTATCCTCCTTATTGTCATTTTGACAGCTGTCCCAGTGTCCCATATCTTATCCTCCTTATTGTCATTTTGATAGCTGTCCCAGTGTCCCATATCTTATCCTCCTTATTGTCATTTTGACAGCTGTCCCAGTGTCCCATATCTAATCCTCCTTATTGTCATTTTGACAGCTGTCCCAGTGTCTCATATCTTATCCTCCTTATTGTTATTTTGACAGATGTCCCAGTGTCCCATATCTTATCCTCCTTATTGTCATTTTGACAGCTGTCCCAGTGTCCCATATGTTATGCTGGGTCTACTGCTGCTCATGCTTACCCCTAGTTCTAATGCCTGCATTTATTCCAGGACAAATGAGGAACCTATCGGCATCCCAGGAGGTCCACTGTCAATAATGTAGCCACATTTATATCTATCTATCTATCTGTATCTTCTTCTTTCAGCTGCTCCCATTAGGGGTTGCCACAGCAGATCATCTGTTTCCAATTCTTCCTGTCCTCTGCATCTTGCTCTGTTACACGAACCACCTGCATGTCCTCTCACACCACATCCACAAACCTTATCTTAGGCCTTCCTCTTTTCCTGTTACCTGGTAGCTTCATCCTTAGAATCTTTTTCCCAATATACTCTGCATCCCTCCAAAGCACATGT
>NC_056727.1:626874811-626959811 GCF_019279795.1 Protopterus annectens | reverse complement strand
ATATGGGAGTGAGCTGCCTAGAATGCTGAACTTGGCCAATGGTCACATTTTTAGAGGGAGGTACTGGGGGTACATCACTTAGTTGAAATAGGACAGACCAAGCTGGTGTGGGCTGCATGTCACTCTCCTTATTCTTCAGTTCTGTTCGGTATAATGATGCCTTGAGATGACTATTATGCTGATTAAGTTGTGCTATAAAAAGTTACTCTGACAACTGCCAAAAGTATTAAATTTGTAACTTACCTTCTCATCCTCAGAGGAAGCAGGGGCAAGAAACAATGAAGTCTGTGGCACAGACTCCAGAATCATACACCATGATGGGAAGTGAGTCAGTGATGTCCTAACTCAAGCGGCTGAAGTTGGTATTTATTACAGACCCACAGACATACACTGTCAATACCCAGTGTTTTCTCTGAATCCTCCCTCTCTTGCCTCCTATTATCATGGATTCAGAGGTTGCTGCATGGTCTTTCCCCCTTTCCACCCTCCGCCCTTTTCTGGAGCAGTCTAAGGTTCAATAATGTGGGGGTGAGTTGATTTCCATGATGGCTGCATGCTGATCAGCAGCTTTTCTTCGGCTATCCAAGTGTGGAAAAAGAAATTGAGAAACAGCAGCCAGAGATATAGTCAGCTTGAGTAAAATTCAGTTACTGGCTAGTAAGCACACTGCCTGGATGCTAGTAAATAAGAAACTTAGAGAGCCTGAAAGAAAATCAATTAGAAAAGGTGAAGAGAAAACACTGAGTTGAAGAATCCTGGAGTTGTTCAGCAAAAACAGTTCAAGCTCCAGCTTTAGCACAAGAGCTGCCTTCCAGTAACTTAGAGGTAAAAATACATCAAATGTGATCAGCGCTGATTAAAATAAATGAAGCATTGAAGGAGCATATCAGTTTGAATATCAAAAGGCTGCTAAATGTAAAAATCTTTAAGAAGCCAGTCAGATTAATTGATAAAACTGCAAAAATAGGAGGAAGAAATAAAGAAAGGGCCATTGCATATGAGGTTGCTCAACATGAGCTGTTTCAAAACATGGTAGAGTTAGGGGATATAGCATGCACAGACAAAATGAAATTTTCTGCTGTACCAGAGTAACTGGAAGGAACAGACTTCATTAATTTTATGAAAGAACAAATAAGCAACTAGACTGTTATTCCACAGCAGGATTTGTTAATTGGAAGGGCACATAGTGTGCATGTTCCAAACCTGGCCTTAAGAAAGCAGTCAAGACCTTTATTAGTAAAGATGCAATTATGCCAGCAGAAAGAGTTAATCCTGACAAAACTGTGGCAGAAGGGCAAAGTGTTAAAAATTGGAGAACTTATTTGTGTAAAATGATTATTCATTGAACACTGGGCAGAAGAGAAGCAAATTTATCCCTGCAATCAGGGAATGTTGACAGGCAAGTGTGTGACTCAAGCTGCTGTATCCAGCCATCTTCAGAATATTTTTCTTCCTGGAGGTTCAAGGAAAGTTTTTGATGCAGAACAGGCTAACGAAAAAATACAAAAATATGTCCAACAGAAAGTGAGCCATTAAACAGAATGGGACTATGTTTCTCATTCTTCTGATAATAAAGCCCATAGAGAGACTTTGCCAGTGAAACTTTTTTCCAGTGTCACAAAGGAAAATGATTAAGAGACAGAATAAAATACAGGTGTTGACAAGAAGAAACAGGAGAACCCTAAACCTGGGCAGGAGTCTGAGTTGGGGGATGGAGATGAAGAAGAAGACCAGCAAGACTGAAATTAGTAAATAAATGTGAGACTATAAAGCATCAATCACATTTGTAAAGTATAGCTTTATAAGAAAAAGTGGCTGATAAAAACTGGACTTTTGTTGACTTTGTTAAACATGTGGAGGGAATGAAAAGCATATACCCCACTTCATGTCATTAATGTTTGGAAGGACACTAAAAGGGAAAAAAAGGAAAAAAAAATAGTAACTATAAGCAAAACATTTTTTTCTTCACAGTATCTGTATAAAACACTTCAGGATATAAATTGGACGTTATATAGTAAAACATTTTCACTAAGTGTTGTATGTGATAAAGATACTAAAGTAAACAAATATTTTCTTCTTTTTAGTTTTAGATATACAGGCATTACAGTATAGAAAAGGAAGAAAAGCTTGACAAAAGTGTGTGCAAGTTAATATGCTGCAATCTTGGGACGAGGTGTAACAGTGGACTTATAATATACAGGGAGTTAAGATGTTTTCTCTTAATTTTGCATAGGTGAATGTCTGGACTAATGCCCTTGGCTTAATCTATTAACATGTTTCTTGTGTAAGCATGTGTGCTATAAAATTAAGAGAACACTTTGAATGAAATGAAAAGTTTTCCTTCAGCAAATAAATGTTCAGAGTGTGTTGCAAAGTCTGCCAATGGAGGCAGGTATACATTCTGTTCTTATGTTTCCATGGAGATATACTGATTACAGATCAAAGTAATGCATCTCAAGAGCTCTGGACATTATTTGCTGAGAGAAATGTAAAACTGAAAGGTACAAGGGCAAGTAGCTTAGTAAAAAATAAAGTTTGAAATTACTGGCAGTGAATAAGAGATGACAGTTTTCGTGGTACTTAAATACTTCAGTACATTTAGTACAACAGTTTCTTTTAAAGAGAGCCAGTGTATTTTTTTATTAAGACTAAATGTTAATGTTTTCTGAAAGCATACAAGCTATTTTTTCACATCTGGAGAGGAATGCATAAATCAGAAGAACATACAGTAATTAGTTTAAATATTTTAGCATGGATAGCCTTCATTTTAGGTTAGATAATGTCTGTAAGTGCACCTGTCAATTTGGGAAAAGTTTTCATATCAAAAGGGTTAAGCTTTATTATTTGCAAATGTGCATAGTTTTGTGTGTTTATTTTAAGTTAAAAGGTTACAGGAGTGTTCTGAGGGTGTGTTTATTTTTTGTTTTAAGGTTTTCATTAAAACAAAATGTATTGTAAAATATGATATAGGTTCAAATGGAGATAATAGGAAATGACTGTATAAAGGATCAACCTGCGGAGCATTATTTGGTGCATGCAACAAAAAAGCTGGAAATAGACATCTAAAAAAAGCTGACATATATAATAGGTGGGTATAATAACTGCTCATCATAATGGAATGTGAATGGCATCACAAGTATTGACAAAAAGGTAAGAGTGACAAATTATATCAAGAAATGCAGAGTGCCAATAGCAATGTTAAAGGAGACACATTTGGAAAGAAGTGAGCATGTGAATTTGATAAAGGAAGGATTTCAGGATGGATATGCAGCTTAATATCAGGGACAATGAAAAGGGGACTACTCGTATTAATTGCCAGAGGAACTCCAATCATGACAGTAGACGAAAAAAAGATAATAATTGTAGACTTGTGGTAGTGAGGGATTACTAGCAAAAGAGGAGGATTATGCTGGAATATATTTATATTCCACCTAAAACTGCTGATATGGCGCTTAGGAAATTTTTGGGAGAAATCAGCTTTCAGCAGGGACTGGAACTTAAATTATAAGAATGATGATGATGTATCTGGGGAAAAGAGAAAGGCAAATATAACAAAAGTGTGTAGATTTCAATAAATATTATGAAAATATTTGGTATAGAATGTGTGAATTCAGTAGTAGGAACTCTGAGAGAATTTACATATTGTTCCACAAGGTACTGGAAATTATGTTTCACTGGAACATGTTGCATTTAATTGAAAGCTTTGACACACATCCGATAATTATTTCAGACCATACACCAATAAAACTAAGATAAAAATCTTAAGTAATGAAGTAAAAATGAGACACTGGTGCTTCTCTACCTATCTGTTAAAATGAGAGGAATTTAAGGAATGGGTAATGGAAATTATTTGAAAGCTATTAGGGAAGACAGAAATTTTTTCAGAAGTTGTTGCTAGTGAGCAGGATGAAATGAAAGCAGAGTTTAAAAATAGGGTAGAAATAAAAGAAAAAGCTATGGTTATGAAGTAAAACAATTATTTGGAGGGGCTGACAAAGATTAAAGAGTTGCAGAATAAGTGGAATCTCACAGAACAAGAATAGGTACAAATTCGGAATGCTAAAGACAAAATAAGGGATTAGCTGGATAATATGCATGAGTTTAGAAAGATTGCTGTTAACCAACTGTTTTTTGATAATGACTCAAGAGCACAATACATTTTAATATGACATAGGTGGTAGAAAGTAGAAAAGGTTGTTGCTAAACTTAGCGAGCCTAAAACAAGGAAAATAACCAGGGATCCTGCAAAGGCATTAGAGATGTTTTGGAAATTTTATAAGCATTTGTATAAAGCATGTGAAAATAAAGAGTGCAAATGGAAATATTTATGGAGGACTTAAGTACACCAAGGTTTGAGATAGATGAGGCTCAACGATTACCAGACAGAAGAAGATGATGAGATAAAAAAGGTGACATACAATCAATCTGCATGAAATTCTCCAGGAATAAATGGAAGCTAGGAGGAAAGAAAGTGATAAAAATATGAAAGATTTTGTTTAAAAGTATTTTAAAAGGAGGTGGTGCTCCAACATTCTAGCAGAAAGCCATGGACATATGATATTTTGCTGTTTTTTATCGTTTTAATGTAATAAATGGTCAGCTTCTTATGGTTGTGTTTGCTGCCTCACTTGGTTTTGTTTTACTGAATTTTGGACTTGTGCTGTATGTTACAGTCTTTTAATCTCCTAGTGTTCTTACTTAGGGCACAAGTCCAAAATTAGAAGAAATATACATACTAATGCATTGTCCAAACATATAGCTAAAAATAATAATGAACATAAATTTAAGTTCAGGGTTATCAAAATAATTTATAAGAATATGGTGGGGGGGTGACATCAGTAACTTGTTGGAGAATGTTGAATATTCTTGGTTAGTGAGATTACAGGCAGATGTTTACCCTGGTATCAGCAATAAAGTGAGTTTGAAACCTGTCTTAGTTAAAAAACAACATAATTTGCATTGATTTTTTATGACTTTTAATGAATTTAAATAACCTTTTATTTGTGTGTGTATGTGTGTATATATATATATATATATATATATATATATATATATATATATAGATATATATATATAGAGAGAGAGATCTACTTCACATTGCCGAAATTTCATAATGCCGACTCCCATATGGCTGATACCATATGATCGACATTTGAAATGTCGACAATGGAAATAGATAATAAAAAAGAAAGAAAAAACTTTCTTTACACTGCTAGCAGGGGGGACTATGCCCCCTGAACCCCCCCCATAACTTTAATATACCAACTGCAACATCGCACTACAGTGCAGGAATGGAAATTTTTAAATTTCTTACTGTACTGAGATGCCAGTTCCGCATTGTCTGCATTTCAAATGTTGATCATATGGTGTTGGCCATATGACTGTCGGCATTTTGAAATGTCGGCAATGTCAAGTAGACCCATGTAGATATATATATATATATATATATATTTATATATATATAGATATATATATATATATATATATACACATATATATATATATATATATATATATATATATATATATATATATTTTTTTTTTTCCGTGTGGTACGAATAATTAATTGTATTGTCTTGTTGGTTGGCTGTGTCATGTGATTTTATTTCTACTATTTAACTGAGCTGGTTAATTCTGCTAGTATAGCACTGAGGAAGGGGACACCGGAAAGCTTTCCTGCACTTTATTTTATTGCTTATATTAAAATAGTTGAATGTATCTGTGTTCTTTTCTTATTTTGTTGCTTATTTGGATTTATTGAGCACAGCTTACTGTAGTGGCATATTTTCATTTTTGTTGGATTTTTTTTCTCTCCATAACATCCCATTTCTACAAACAAACCACACAGGATTTATTTTTCTATTAATATCTTAAAACTAAGCATCCAAATTTATGATCAAATATCAAACCAAGACCAAAATATAACAGGCCTCACTCTTCCCTCTGTAAAATATCAATTCAAAAAAGTAGTGGAGATATTCATCCCAACCCTTGTCTCACTGTTCATAAAACCATCACTTCCAACTGCAAAATAAACCAGTCGCCTAATACATCTCAACAAAAAACAGAACCCAATCTCATCTTATTAAATATGAATATAAGAAGTATGTGCAATAAATCTATGACATACATGCTTACCTTGTCACATATACTCCTGATGCAGTCTGTGATGACCGTGCCCTGGCCCAGCAATCAAGGAGCCTCAATCCTCACCACTAACACCAGGGAGGTCGTCTCCTAGAAGAGGAAAGGATAACTAATACACACAGTAAAGTACAATTTCCCTTAAGTGCACACAGAAATTACAGTCAGTCTGGGGCTGGTTGCTCCATTGCTCATCAGGTCCCCAATAAGACTCCTCACTGGCACAGCTATACGGTCCAGGTCTCAGCCTAACTGGGCAAGCTAAAGCCTCCAGTACCCTCTCTGTCCAACCGGTGCTTTGTGTCCCTGCCAAGTAGCTGACACAACACACACACACACACACACACACACACACACACACTTTGAGATAAGTATTTATCCAACTTCACAGACACTCCTGGGAAAGGCTGACACAGATTCTCCAACTGTGCCCCTTTACCCAGACTATATGGTAGTAATTACTGCCACCACCCAGTTAATAATATCAGCTACTAAAAGGCCCTTAAAAGGGTGTCCACTTATTACTGTGCAATATTATTATCCAATGGTAGCATGACTAACAGTCAAGGCTTACTTTAGAGCGGCCTATTACAATAAACTCTATAAATATACAATGTACTCTAGAGCTTATCTCTACACAAATCAGCCACAGGTAGAAGGTTTTAAATATATTTAATAATAAATAATTAAACACAAGACAAAACTACTACACCACAGAGATATCTAAGAGTTCAGAGACCACACAGAAACTTAAAATAATACAGTAGGACAGGTCTGATTTAAAAAAAAATACCTAATTAATCTTTACCAGCTTTAACTATTCCAACAAGAAATCACAGTGCTAAAACTTACATGTGAGCATAAGGCAGAGTGCTGATGAGTTAGAGGTCCAAAGTCAAAATGCTTTTTAGTCTCTTTGAGAAATAGTATTTAAACATCACTAACAAACATGTCTCAAAGGCCCTCCCAAAATTACATAATTTTTGACACTTAGGTTTTCCCAGTATTCATATTGCATCATCATAACACCTGATCTGAGTTCTCAGGCCACAAACTGCATTATTTAGCAATCTAACACTGCCTCAGAAACTTACAACAATACAAGACATTCCACATGTATATGCTAGCCGAAACCAGAGCAATAAAGCGCCTTCCACATCTAAATTCTAGTCATAAACATTAGCCTTAAAACAATGGGCATGAAATCTTCATCCAGCCGTCCTGGAGCCGGATTCTAACATGAAAGGGTACAGCATGCTTCACTGGGCCAGTAAAGTGAAATGTTGTCACATATTTTGCAGTTCCACATTTCACAGTATTCTTTACACTCAGAAAACATGCCTGTATTTTACATTTATTATCAAAAAACTTGCCTGTATTTTACATTTATTTATACAGTTAATTGAATTATGCATCAAATTCTATTTGACTAGGTTGGCAGCCTTCGCCCACCTCTCCTCAATCGTCACACAGTCATAGCTCCTAAAACCTGTTTAAAAAAAATAAAGGATATACTGTACTCAGGCATGACAGACACAATAAGCATGCAGGTGGTGTAGCAATCATTTATAAGAATCCCCTAATCATTACCTTACTTCCACAGGAAATACCCACATTTAACAATGCTGAACTACTAATAACACTCCTAAAAATCAATAGCAAAACCATATGTTTAACAGCAATTTATATACCACCAGGGAATACTTTAATACTGCTAACAGCATCCTGTATTGGATATGCCAACAAATTAACCATGATCCATAATAGTTGGAGACTTAAATATAGAGTGGCAACTCATAAATTCCACTACCCTCCACTGAATACACAAACTTGTACAACTTCAAACAATCACTAATCATACCTACAAGAATCAATAAAACTTCAGGGAGATGCTCAATATTAGACTAGATTCTTACAAACAAACCAGACAAACTGACAAAAGTAGGCTGCGTCTCAGACAGAATAAGTGACCACATACCAACATATGCTATTAGAACTCACCATAATCTAGGTACACGTATTATCTATGATCTACCCTAGCAGACAAAGGAAACAAAAATTCATGATAAAAAGGGATAAAGCCTGGATAAACTGGTATAAAAATAGAACTCAAAATGCCCTCCAGTAATTTAGACATCTTAGAATTCACTGCGGTGGTGGTGCTGCAGTAGCGTTGTCACCTCACAGTTAGACGTTGCCCGTTCAATTCTCAGTTAGAGCGTCTTCTGTGTGGTGACATGCGTGAACGGGCATTCCTTCATTGAAGGTTGTGCATTAGGCTCGGCAAGCCAGCATGTAAAACTCTACTGCCAATCATTAGCTGACCGTAGTTCCGCTGTGGCGACCCCTAACCGGGAAAAGCCGAAAGACACGCAGAAATCTTTCAAAATTCCATGTCAAACAGGATAAGCAAGCATACTATACCGATCTAAAAGACAAACATATAAACAACCCAAAACTTTTTTGGTCATCACTAAATACACTACACTCTGGCAAGACCACTAGTCCCTCTCCAAAAACAGACAATATGACATACTCCATCCCCAAGTAGCTTAATTCCTTCTTTATACAATCAATATTATCACTCTTAGACACTAGCACATCTGGCCCCCTCACGCTACCCTTGTCCAATCAAAACCACCCACAATGCTTCAATTTTAGTCCAGCTCTTGTCTCACTCAATAGGAAGTTGCTCTTTAAACTAAAAACTACTTCTGTAGCTGTAGACCAGCTATCATCAGACTACCTAAAAATGGCTGCAGAAGTTATAGCCTTCACTGTATCTATGCTAATTAATAGGCCCACAGCAGAAATATATGTCTCATCACTGTGGAAAAAATCTTACATTATATCACTGCACAAAAGTGGCACATCTGCAGAGTTTAATAACTACAGAACAATAGTGATTCCCTCACTCCAAAATACTAGAGAAATGGATATATATATGGAGCTGAACCTCAAATAACCTGCTGTCAGAAACACAACATGGCTTTAGGCCCCAGCACAGCACCACTACTGCTCTACTACATTTTACCAGTATAATAAACCAACACAGAAACAATGGTCTACTTGTTTCCTCTATGTTTCTAAAATTTTCAAAGGCATTTGATACCAACACCAGCAACTGCTCTTTCAATTCTCCTCAATAGGACTTTCACAATACTCCTTGCTGTGGTTCGTTAGTTACCTATCTGGAAGGCAACAAGCCATTAAATGGCAACAAACCTGCACATCCTTTCAAACAATTACTACAGGTGTGCCTCAGGGCTATTTCCTGGGTCCTCTGCTATTTAATATCTTTATTAATGACTTCCATACCTCCACTCACCATGTTTTAGTTCAGTATGCAGATGACTCAACATTAATATGTGTATATGTGTGGCCTCAACAATAAATAAGCTCAAAGATAGTACCCAAAAATCTTTCTCCTCTGTAGAAACCTGGCTCAAAGAATCAAACCTCCTACCCAACCCCAATAAAACTAAATTAATGCATTTTACCTTAAAGAGTTGCCAAAATCAAAAGCAATTTTTTACCATAAGGACAGCAAATAATACTGTTATTGAAACTGTGACTCACAGTAAACCTCTTAGGCATTAAAATAAATGACAATCTCAAATATAACCACCATATACTGCACATCATTAAATTTACACACCAGAAACTAGAATCCCTTTATAGAATCAATGGATTCCTTACAAATACTGTGAGAAAAACTCTCGCCATCACCTTCTTACTGCCGACTCTCTTATACAACGCTCCTATCCTAACAAATATAAACAATACCCAAAGAAGAAAACCTGCTTCCAGCTACAATAAAGTAGCTAAATTTGCACCAGTCTCCATCACAGGATGCACCATTGCCTTACTTTGAAGCAATTAAACTGGCTTGAACTGCACAACTGTCTAACATATTCTCAACTGACTACAGCACACAAACTCATTCATCATCCAGAAAAATGCACTGTACTACAAAAGTTATTACTATCCTACTGTCCAGCAAGGGATCTCCGTTCTAGTAACAAATTTTATTACTTACAGATAAGTCAAATAATGTCGCAGGAGATTCTCTCTACTTCCAATGTATTGCTAAACTCTGCAATGGCATCCCCACATCCCCATGCAAATAAAACTCTCTGAAAAACTCAGTAGTTTTATAATACTGCTTAAACAACATGTTAACCAATCCTGGTCCTGTACATGCTCATCTCAGGGTTAACATTTTTTCACTGTACAATATTATCTAAAATACTCTCCTTAAACATAACATTCTCAACCTCTTACTGAAATGACAAAACAATTTTTATACATAAATGCTGCCTGTACAATCCACCAAGTTACACGTGTTCCTTCTCTTTAATAACTTCCACCTCTGTCAAATCTTAGAATGTATATGTATAAATGTAACTACTGTTTGTGTATAAATGTAAATAGAAATGTAACTACTGTTTGTGTATAAACATACATAGAAATGTAATACTGTTTGTGTGTAAATGTAAACAGAAATGTAATTACTCTGTGCTTGACTGGAACTTATTATAATGTAATTTAAGCAAATGGAGCTTTTCTCCCTGGGCCTGTGCTGAAAATGGGTGTTACCCAGTCAGACTTCCCTGGTAAGCAAAGACAAATAAATAAACAATAAATAAATAAACTGGAAACATATATATTGGGAGCGTAATGAGTTAGCAGACTTTAAAAATTCCTTACAGTGCACTCTTGTCAGAAACATTGGATGAGCAAATGAGTGTAATTAAGGTAATTATTATTGTTTTTTTTTTGGAGCTAAGATAGAGGATCTGAATTGCCTTGACATAGTAAGCCCTTGTTAAGTTTAATTCTGGTGGCTGCCAAAAAGCAGTTACTAGAACATGGAAATCAACATCTAAACCAACTGTATATGAGACACTGATTATTGTAAAAGATATAAAAGGGCTGAAAGTGGGCTCTTTAGAAAATGATAAGAGCAAATTGCATAGCAAAAGAAAAATGGAAAATGTGGGAACAGTAACATGCAGAGTAATGTTTTGTAAGAGAGGAGTGAGACTTAAGTGAAGGCATGAATTGACCAATTTATGTAATGCTGGATTGATAATTATACACAAAAATATACATGGCGTATGTTTGTTTCTGGGAATATGTTACTATGGTTTGTTTTCTTTTATATAAATGTATGTTTGCTAAAGTTTTAAGTGTTAAAAAAAGAATATGGGAGTGAGCTATCTAGAATGCTACACTTGGCCCATGGTCTGTGGTCAGTGTCACACAGTGGACACTAAGGGTATGATACTTGGTTGAAATACATCAGACCGATCTGTTGTGGACTGTCTGTTATGCTGTCCCATCAGTATGAGTTGTGTTAAAGCATACTGATTTGATAACTGATTATTTCATTTATGAGAAAAGTACTGTAGTTAGAAGTCAGTAAACTGGTTGCTTTGTCCTTGATGTGTCCTTGCCTTTTCACTGTGAAGGGAAGCAGCATAGAGGGACAAATGCTATTTACAAGTGATTAATTTTAACTAAAATTACTTTTCTGTATAACAGTTTACAATTTCCTGCAGGTAGATGACATGTCATCGCAGTATAATTCATGACCCTGGATAAAGCATTATGTAGCATAGCAAAGGTAATGAGGGAATGTTCTTTAAATTCAAAAAGTTTAAAACAATCAGAAAACAAATTAGATTATACTAAGAAATGCCATTATCTGTGAATATTTTGGACCACTGATTATAATGAAGCCTATTGCAGATGCTTTATAAAGCAACTGAATTGCATTTGTAGGGCAGAAATGTTTTTTTAATCATAAAAATGATGCCAAATTTCAACCAACCTTCAGCAAGAACTATTCTTGCCAGAGTAAGTCAATAAAATACTAATGATCAGTACACACAGGCAGCTACATCTTAGCTACAATCTAAGTATTCTAATTCTGGGGAAAGCTGGACTGAAGGTTCATTGGTTATTTGTAAAGTTTTGACTCATAGCTAAAGAGATCACATATCAGGCAACTGGTACGACCCCAGTGCAAATCACCTCTGTTCTACATGATAATATGCTAAATATGCCTTGTTCCTAAAATTGGTACAGTGTTGTTTGAGTCAGAACACTTAGTAACCAGTTGATGAGAACACGGATCTTGATTAGGAAAAAATGTTATCAGAACTAATAAGTGGGGAGGTCATCACTGAAAGTACATTTAAAGTGCCAGCATTTAAATGCCTACCAACATGAAAAAGGCATTGCTGTACATTATCCATAAAGTAAACACATGAAAGAACTGAACGCAAACTGCTTCTAAGCTCATCATTGCATTTGAATACTAAGTGGACCTATTACAATCTGTTCCTCAATTGTTCTATGCATAGCTAATAGCATTACTAGCAGACTATACCGTCTTGCATATTAGCTGGGATATATAGATGCAGAACAATGATAGAGAAATATGTAATGTAATACTTGCTCTGTCTCTGCATGATGACAGCCTACATGCGTATACCCTTTAGCCATACTTCACACATTAGCTGTATGGACATGTATTCGTCTTAACCTTGACACATTATAGGCAGCACCTGATGACACAAAGTGGTTTAGAAGGGAAAAGAAAATCAGAATAGCAATGGCTGGTGCAATACTATTTGAGTTATAATAAGTTATACATAGTGATTTAAGAATAGTAATACTGCATAAATGATGAAGATATAACTAAAACTACTTTTTTGAGTTTCAGACTACTGAAATTGTTTAAGGGAGTACTTCACAGGATAAGCAGACATTCCAGTAACAGAACACACTTTTTTACATGTTCTGGATACGTATTAGTATGTTCATAAAGATATTTTGTGTGTGTATGCACAAGAGCACCTACACATACACACACACACACACACACACACACACACACACACACACACACACACACACACCCATGCACATATCTGAAAGCATTACTCAGAGCAAGCAACAAAGTAGCCCTAAGAACAACCAAGCCTAGTTGTTTGATTTTACTTTGGCATGAGTTATGTGACTTATGACAGCAGCTGAAATGAGTGTCTCTACCTACAATGTGGCAGTACAATTCTAGGTACATGTCTTTTTTTGTATGGATTTATTAAGTTTTGTGATTTAGTACTTACGGTAGTAGATGCTCTCCTTTTATTGGGTTTATTAGGTTTATTTTAATTTAATGCTAATAGTTTACGTGATTTAGAAGATATGAACGCAGTAACAAGGAGTGGGGTTTTTTTTTCAACCTTAGTAAGTGACCTGGCTGCATTTGCACTGTTTTCTTTTTCAGTTACTCACACTCTCACAAATATATCTTTCTTGGTGACTTTTTGCAAGAATAATCTACAGAAATTTGGTTAACCTACCGCAGCTCCTTTCCCGAAAGCAGAAAATAATACATAACAAAGCCAGCATTTTCCAAAGTTTCAAAACCAGTTTTCTTCCATGCTATTTAGTGTTCAAAAAGAGACGATGCTTGTGAAGCTACAACACGATTCTCTGACTCATGTAAAACGGCATTGCTATATCAGTTTAAAATAGTCTGATTTTCAGATTTTGTGGACTTGTACATGGCTTCACACAGGAGCATAACTAGAGCAGGACAAAGAGGGCAGTAATCTTGGGTTCAAAGTATAAGGGGGGCGTGAATGGCAAGTTTCATTTTATTTATTTATTTATTTTGTTGAGGAACGTCAGTAAATGGGTGAGGGTACTCTTGCTTAGGAGAGAAGAAGTGCCGGATCAGATGAACAGCTTTGTTTTTTTTGTCCTCCCATAGAGAATGAAGGCATCAGGACCTGACGCTTCTCCTTACAAGAGACGGAAGGAGAACCCCAAATGTAAAATTAACCTTTTTTTTTCTTCCTCTCACATAGGGTGCAAAAGCATTACAACTTGGCACTGCACAAGGGAGGACCACCAGACTGGAGAACATCCCTTTATTATTTTCTTTTCTTTTTGCTGCTCGTTAACCTAGAGAAGCCAGAAAGGGGAGCATCTCTGTTGGAATATGTCATGATCTGTATGTGTGTATAAGGATGTTAACATGATACCCGTGCACAACGTTATATACTTGGGATAAGCATACTGCGAATGCTGTTATGCTGTATGCTCTCTGAGTGCGACTGATATACTGGGAAAAGAAAGGGACAGGTCTGTGGAATATTTGTGTGCAAGCATTTTAGAGATGTAGAAGGGTTTGCTTGAAGACAAAGACAGCATGCAGTTTATATCAAGTATAGTTGCTGTCCTAAAACACTCTTATTAAGGAAGTATGCTGTCTTCACTAAACGCTATACAAAATTGCTTTGACAGCGGGAGCAGACTGGCTAATCTGAAACATGACAGCAGAAAATAATAATTTTTTACTATTTGCAACTTCAAAAAAAATGAGTTGTAGTTAATGAAAAATATCAAAAGACCTGAACTAATAGTTTTGCAATTTTACTTTTATACTGTAATTTATCATGGGTAATATGAACTCTGCATTGTTGTAATATCAAATAATTGAAAAAAAGACAGTAAAAGTGAAAGGACTCCTAAACAAACCTGGGGATTCAGAAATAACCTTCTTGCTTCTGTTAAGGGCTATGGTAAAAAGGCACTGTTTCTGAGTAGTGATATTATGTCTTTCACAGACACATTAGCTGCAATGAAGAAAACTCATTACTGGATAAGTTGCATGTCTGTGAATCACCATACATTATCACTAGTACAGGACTTTCCTGTGGTAGTTAGCACTGGCATTAGCACTGGCACTGAATACTATTTTCACAGGCACCCCCCCCCCATTCACTCTCCCACACACATGCACTCAGTGCATACATATGCACACAACCTACTGTTGTTTGTCTGGTCAGGATAAAACAGATGAACATCTGTGAGTTCTGTTCAAGCAACTGTATTACATACAAACGCATCAGAAATTATGCTTTGTAACTTAAACTTAAATAAACTTATAAAAAGACTGCCTACCATACTCATACATGTTAACACTCTGGCTGTTCTCTCAAAATGACACTGATGCCTGCATGTGCTCTGTATTTATATACACGTGCTTACATCTGGAAATCTTACTTAAAGGTACATACGCACGCTCTGATTTACAATCTCCTTCTTAGAGAAATGGTCCTTATATGAAATTACATTATTCAATGACATGCAACTTGCAGAAATAATCTGTTGACATGCAATTATACAGAACTAGTTATCTGACATGCAATCATACAATATTAGACACAAATAAAACAATTATGTCCAAGTTGCTGTGTATTTTACACTACATCTGGAAATATGACCTGATCATGCTACATAAAAGTCAGAATTGGATCTAGTAATGGGGACTGTCTTCAAGGAATGTCCATCTTTGGGAACATCTGGGACATCACCAGGAATGAGAATGGATATTGAGACGTGTTCTTCGATATGAACATTATATGGGTTGCTCTGAGATCTAGAATCTGTATCACAGGTACAATTCTGCGATATTGCTTCTGATACAGGAAGGAGATGTCTGTGGTTTCTCCTGTACTGCATAAACTCAGATTCCACTAAGTAGGATCCCAGCTCGGTATATATACCTCTCACTTGACCAATTCAATCAAAGCCTTTCACCGTTTGCATTCTGTCTCTCCTTCTTTTAACGGATGAAGAAATCTGCTCATTTTGTCATAGCTGGACTTCTGAGAATAATGCTTCTTAAAAAGTTGGGCTTTGATTGCTCTGTTGTTTTTATCATTAAGCACTGACAAACTAGATCTGATAGGCAAGGTTGTTCTGGTTTGCCTAGATAGAAGTCTCTGAGCAGTCGAGCCTAGTTGGTTGTCATGGAGTATATTTCTGAGACTGAGTAAATTCAAGAAGATATCAGTATTGTCACACTTTGACCTTTCTCGTAATTGGTTTGCACTCTGTACTGCACTTTCAGCAAGGTCGTTTGACTGAGGATATTCAGGACTGCTAGTAACATGGATAAAGTCTCACTCTTTAGCAAATCTCTGAAACAACTGACCAGTAAACTGAGAACTGTTGTGAGAAATAACTTTGTGTGGACTACCATGGACTGAGAAATGATGTTTCATTTTAATAATAACAGCACTGGACATTAGGTTAGGTAGCAAATCGATCTCAAACCAGTTCAAACAAAAGTCTGCCAACACTAAGTATTGTTGACTGTTCCATTCAAATATGTCAGTTGCTACTGTTGACCAAGGTACTTGGGTTAGCTGAAGTGGCTCTTTTTGTAAATGTGGCTTATTACTGTTGCACACTGAACAACAAGAAAGCACTTTATCAATGTCTTTTGCTAGAAAAGTGAAAATACTAGTCCTCTCATCCTTCTTTTGGTAGAATCGGAACCTGGGTGACCATGATATAAAATCTGAATGTATTCACATTGTAAATACTGTAAGTAGGAACAACTTTTAGACCTTTGAAGATGATACCATCTTCTGTCCAGATCTAGTCTCTGCATGGAAAATAAGGTTGTACTTCTAGTGGTACACAGGATTGCTTTGACGGCCATCGTACACTATGAACTGGTTGAGCTTTTGCAAAATTGGATTAGTCTTTGTATGATCTCTCAGTTCATCAAGTCTTGCGGTAGAAAAATTATGCACTTACATGACATCAGAGTCAAAATTCTCTGCATCAAGCTGTTCCATGGTATTTCTGGGTGATCTGGATAAGGTATCAGCCAGATAAAGAAGTTTAGCCTTTGTATAGACCATTTTGAAATTATACTTTTGCAATTTGAGCGTAATTTTTTGTAGTCTTGCTGGACCAGAATGGATAGGCTTCTTTAAAATAGTAAGTAGAGGCTGATGGTCAGTTTCTATCTGGATTGCTCAGACATAAATATAATCATGGAACTTTGAGCACGCAAACACAATTGCCAAAAGTTCCTTCTCAATTTGATCATACTGCATCTCGGTTTGGATAAGAGTTCTAGATGCATAGGCAACAGGTCTGCTCTCTTGAAGAATAACTGCACCAAGACCAAATTTTGAAGCATCACAGGAAAGAACTACTGTTTTGTGGACATCATAGTATCTTAATGTAGGCGGGTTAGCAATTTGCTGTTTGAGGTCATCAAATGCTCTCTGGTGTTGCTCTAACCATGGCCATGCAACATTTTTGCATATCAGCTCTCTTAAAGATTGTGATTACTCACTAAAGTCAGGGATAAATTTGCCCAAATCATTAACCATGCCAAGAAAATGCTGTAATGCTTGGACATTGCCTGGAGCTGGCATCTCAAGAATGGCTGCTTGCTTGGAAGGATCTGGTCATAAGCCTGTACTGGTAAATAAATGACCTACATAAGTAATTTCTGGTAGTCTGAATTTGCATTCCAGAGGATTCACTTTTAATTCACTTCCCTTGCTCTGTCCTAAACTTTCCTGAGGTTTCGGTCATGCTCTGCTTCACCATTACATCCAACCAGTAAATCATCAACTATTATTGCACACTTGTAGCCTGAAAAATTTACTCCATTGCACGCTGAAAGACTTCACTGGCAGAATTTATTCCAAAAGGCATTCTGAGGAATCTGTATCTACCAAGCGGGGCACTGAATGTAGTCAGAAGTGAAGGTTTGCGATCAAGCAACACTTGCCAAAATGAACTCTTTGCAACTTAGACAGAAAAAAACTGTGGCATTTGGCATAAGGGCTGCAATTTCCTCGACTGTACACATAGGATGATGAGGTCTTTTTAATGCTGTATTCATGTCTCTTGGGTCAGTTCATATTCTGATTTCATCTGAATTTTTCTTATGAGCAGCTACCATGTAAGATACCCACTCAGTTGGTTCTGTCACTGGACAAATCACAACTTGAGGCACCATTTTGTCTAATTGGACATTGGCTTTGTCCTACATAGCTATTGGAACTCTCCTTGCTGGTCTGACTACTGGACTGACTTCTGAGTCTACTTTCATGGAATACACAACAGGAAGTTTGCCTAGCTTTTCGTCGAAGACATCAGCATACTCTGAGAAAATAGCATCACTGAAGCTGGAACCAAGACATGTGCTTACATGATGGACTTCTTTGGTATAAGAAAGCAGTTTCATTCTTAAACTGTCTCTGAGACCTAATAGTGACTATACGGGTCTTTAGACTACATAAAATTGCAAGCTGTAACTGTTCCCAGCCGAATAGTGTGAAAGCACTACTGAATCTTCGGTTTGAATTTCTTCACCTCCATAAGCAACAAGCTTCGCACACTTGACCAAATTAAGTTGGTCACCGTCCCTCACTTTAGCAAATGTTTCTGCTGACATTACATTACACTTTGAACCAGTGTTTACTTTGAACTCCATGGGATTGCCATTGATCAGGACAGTACAAAATCCTTCATTATTTGCCAATAAATCTACTGCATTAACCTTTTCACCAACCACTGATATACAATCTACATAGAAAGCAGGGTTGCAGCTCTCTACATGATCAACATGCATTTTTGAGTGACCTCTCCTCATAATTGAAAGAGGCTTGCTTGATTTACAAAACTTTTGAAAATGATTCCATGTTTTACACTTGTGGCATTGCTGATCAAATGCTAAGCACTTCTCTCTTTTAGACTCATGGTTGGCACCACAATTACTACAGTTAACAGTAACACTTGATGTGAGATTTGCTGTCTTACTCTTATACTGTACGGAGCATGCTGTTTTCACCGATCTAGTCCTGGAACTTGCTAAAAAGTTCTGGGTTCTCCCTTCCACACCTACAGGGGTTTCAGCTGCCATGTACTTATGCCTCTTTCTGCCTGCTACAATTGGTCTAGAGGCTGCTGAAACCATGCTTTTATCACTTGTAAGCATATTTGTATGCCCTTCTGTGAGCTCATGGATTTGGCAAATCTCTATGGCTTTGCTCAACGTTAAATCACTGTCACGAAGCAAAATCTTTCTCACTGCAGCACTATTAACACCTCACACAAGCCTGTCCTTTATTAACTCATCTTTCAAGTCACCAAATCTGCACATTTTAGCTTTATTTCTCAAGTTAGTGATATAAGCTGCAAAAGTTTCACATGGCCTTTGGTCTCTTTTATAACATAAGTGCCTCTCTAATGTAACATTTGTCTGGGCTTTGCACATTTCTCTAAATTTACATTTTAAGCACTCATGGTCTTGCCTTACTGCTACCACGATATGATGGTTTGCCACTTCTCCTGCATATATTTCTGGTGCATATACAAATGAATGCTCTTTTTCAATAACTTGTGACCTAGCTAAGTTAAGCAAAATGAATACCCTTGTATGTGCATCTTTCTCAGGAAAAAGCTGCTTGCATGAAAATATCATATTCTTGCTCGAATACTCTCCAATTCTCTGCTATATTATGATCAAACACAAGTGAACCTGGTCTGCAAAATGCCTCTGCCATATCAACACACAGTAGTGAAGGTTCTTGAAATTATGTGCAAACATAAGCACAAATGTATGCCGGAACTTTATGCTAGCACTTGTAATTATGCCTGATAGCACAATAAGCTCTTTGAAATAACTGCATTTTACCAAATAAGTCTCAGTAGCACAAGAACACTTTGAAATCACTGTACTTTATGAAACCACTCCTTATCAGTGTAAAAAATACTTTGAAGTGATAGTACTTTGTGAATAACTGTATACAGAAAAAGCTCAGAGTAAGAAACACTTTGAGATGAATGCACTTTGCAAATAAACTGTACACAGCACAAGAACATTTCAAAATGCCTGTACTTTGGGAAATAATTCTGTACAGTGTAAGAGACACTCTGAAATGGTGGCTTTCTGCAGTTAAATGTACACAGCACAAGAAACTTTTCTAAATGGCTGTACTTTGACTGCACTTTGCAATATAACTGTACTTAGCATACAGCAAACTCTGAAATAATTGCACCGTAATAAAGCGCACACTCTGCAAACACTTTTCACACTCTGAAATACTTCAAGCAACTTTAGTTATGTCTTGAGTGGCTTCAGTCAATGCAAATAATAGTTTGTGCCCAGACATGGGGCAGGATTCACGAAGGCTTGCATGGAGTGCAAGAGACGTGTAACACTCCATGCAAGCCTCGCGATTCAGGAACAGCCCGAAACTCCGTGTAAGAGACCAGCTAAAACGTCTCTTACACGGACTGGGCGTGGATATGCTAAATACTTCACTTGCAGCCAAAAGGTATGCAAATGAGGTATATTAACGATCCACGAAGCAGAAACCAGCCCGTGTAAGAGACGTTTTAGCTGCAGAAATGTACTCAGTTGACAACTGAGTACGTTTCTGCAAAAATCACAATGGAGCCATGTCAGATCCAAATTAAGGGTGCATATGTGTCAGGCAGCATGCCAATGGCCAAATATGTGGCCATTGGCAAGGTAACCAGATGCAAAAATTAAAAAAATATAATTTTTTTTTTCCAGCGCAGCCCTGTGCAAACGGGCTGCACTGTATAAAACATAAAAATGAAGGTTATAAACCCACAAATGTGGGTTTTATGCAATACATGGAATGACAATGCAGGGACCAGCAGACCAAAAACAACATTGCCACCGTGTAGTGGTTGCTAAGGGGGGAAGCTGAGTCTAAGACATGTAACTAAGCATTAGTAGGCAATCTCATGTAAATGAGGGTTAGGATACTGAATCCCACAGTCACATAGCAAATGAGCACAGTCTGAGTAGTGTAAGAGATACATAAGGGGGAGGAATAGAGTAGGAGATAGGTGACATCACAGGCGGGAATGGTAGAAAGAAATGCAGTTCATTGGAGGTCAGTGTAACATGACAGATGACAGACACAGATCAGGGAAAGAGGAGTGCCACAAGATAAGCATGGGAAAGTCAAGAAATGGAAGGTGTACACTGTTACTTATACCAAAGTTTCTTGCTGGTCGTGCATGCGCACATGTGCGCACCATGAAGCGCGAGTAGGGCAGTGTGCACACGTGTAAGGCAGACTGAGCATGTGGGAGCATGGTGGTAGATGTTTAACACTGTTTGCGCTGGTGTGCGCACGTGTAGGGCAGACTGAGCATGTGGGAGCCTGTTGGCAGACTTGTAACACTGTTTGCACTGGTGTGCGCGCGTTTTAACTTGAATAGGCAGATCCTGAACCATGCAAGCATGTGTGCGCGCGTGTAAGCCACTGTGAGCGTGTTTCTGCTGGTATGCACGCTGCTCCCCCCTGAGGAAACAGAAAGGAAAAAGGAAGCAACAGAATTAGTAGGAAGCTAGCAGGGAATACTGCTGGAGCTAGCAGTTGAAAACAATTAGAAGCAGGCAATTACACAGGCAGAATAGTAGCCTAGCCCAGCACTTAAAACTGTGCAAACAGCAGTGCAGGATGTTTCTCTCAAGAGACACTGCAAGACAGGAGTAAGCTATTAGAAGTGAAAACTGAAAAAGCTGAACTCAGAGCAGAAATGTTAGGGGCTGCCATAGCTGTCATAATGAGACATAGGCGACTTGCTGAGGGTGGTGACAATGCAGATGGTGCCAGACAACCCACAGTGAGGAGACGGAGAAGAGTGTACAGACCCAGGGTCACCTACCACGGGTTACATGAGCTGGAGATAGTAGAGTGCTATAGAGTGGACAGAGAGCTCCTGCAGCAAACAGTTGAGCTGTGCAGGCCACGCCTCACACACAGAACCAACAGAGGGGAACCCATCCCAGTGGAAACCAAGGTATGTGTTGGCCTAAGAATACTAGCAACAGGTACCTTCCAAAGACCAACTGGTGATATGATGGGGATATCACAGGCATCAGCCTCCAGGGTACTGCACCAGTTCCTGGATGCCATGTCAGCACATGTCAGTGATCATGTATATTTCCCCAATGCCCGTGAGGTATTGGCAGGCAATATGCGTCTCTTCCAGCAAATACCGGAATACCCTGAGGTAGTGGGTGCAATAGACTGCACGCACATACGCATCAAAGCACCAGCCGGTGAGCGGGGTAGGGCCTACATTAACCACAAGGGCTTCCCTTCCATCAACTGCCAGGTTGTGTGTGATGCCCAGGGCATAATAATGAATGTGTGTGCTGGCTGCCCTGGGAGCTACCATGATTCCCACATCTGGCATTTGACACAGCTGTACCAGACATTTGCCAATGGGGACATCCCACCCGGACACCTAGTGGGGGATGCAGGTTATGCACTGGAGCCGTGGCTGATGACACCCATCAGAAATGCACACACACCTTAACAGGAACGCCATAATGAGGCACACGCACAAACACTTAATGTAATAGAGCATGTGTTTGGGCTGCTCAAGTCACGGTTCCGGTGTCTGGACACATCTGGTGGAGCCTTGCAGTACACACCAACTACATGTACCCAAATTGTCATGGTATGTGCTATGCTACATAATATGATCTTGCAAAAACAGCTGCAGCAGGACCAGCATAGGGCTGGGCCAAACAGCCCCCCACCATTGCCAAGGCCATCACAGGCAGAGCGTGACTCTGAGGAGGAACAACCTGAGCCTACCCCAGTAGGCAGAAGGAGGCATGCCCAGTATGCCCTGGACTTGGCAAAGAGGCAGCGCATAGCACATACACTGGTTCAGTAGGAACCCTGGGAATGATACCCCCTCTGACTCACTCAAATAATAACAGGGATTCCTAAAATGACATGACCTGCTCACAAACATGTACAGGGAGTGTAATATGCGCATCTGACAGAGGCAGCCCTGCAGCACCACCTGAGGCATGAATGCCATGTGTTAAGTAATGTAACACCATGTACTATATGCACACCTGAGGACCCTGACTACCATCCACCCTCACCAAGCATGAAGTCACAAAATGATGATGGGATGATCAATTGCAATAACTGGCTGAAGTAATGCAGTTAGTCAAAGGGGAGCCAATGTGTTTCAGCCTGGGAAGATGTGCGGAGCATGACATGATGCACCACCTGTTAGGGGTGGCATGCACCTATCAGTCCAGGCCCCATGGATACTGGCAAAGGCTGTCAGTACCCATAGCATATCCTGAATAGGTAAGTCTCAAAACACAAACCCACCTTCATAGGTGCCACAAGGGATAGGAACCTAGATGTAACGCTACCCAATGCCAGAAGTCTAAACAGCAAGATGCGTGCAGTGTAAACGCACACAGTATGGAGAATGTTGATATCAGTCATGTAATAGAAAACTGGGTCAAGGCTCACATCAGCACCCTAACACTACCAGGTTACACCTCATACTGTACTGTACAGCTGCAAAACATGGAACAAGCTACAAAAGGAGGGTGACTAGCAATAAATGTCAAGGATAACCACACCCCCATGTTGGTACCACAACAAGAAGCAGCATGGATTAGCAATGGCTAAAACCACCTCCCAGTATATAGCCTGCTGCAGACTACTGTCCTAATACCAGGAACTGCACCTGGCCTATGTTGGAATACATGAATATATCAAGCCCCCCAAACCACATTATATTGCTTGACTGAAAATACCCAGACATACACTGGGAGCATTATACTAGCACCAACACAGTAGGAGAAAAGTTCCCAGAATCCATAAACCAAAATGCCCAGGAACAACGTACCACTCCCACAAGAGGGGTAAGCATACTGAACGTGATAATCAGCAACATGTGTACTGGATGGCAAGATGAGAATTGTATCCCTCACTGGTAATACCAGACCATAGAGTAATCACACTGGATATACACATCCTGACCACAGTCCCTGGCCAGAAAACCACAGTGAAAAACATGTGTAAAGCATAGGTTGCACCCCTCCAAACCGATGTGGAATCCACGAAAGGCCCTGTGCAAGTGCAGAATATGGGACACACCACAGAACATGTTATACAGGCATTCCATGAACACAGCCAGGAATGCTTGGAGTATGCAATCACAAATAACAACAAGACACAATGCCATACATGCAGGCATCTGGCATGCTGGACTCCAGCCATTACCAAACCATGCAAGAGAATGAGGAAGCTACTACATGATAGAGCAAACATAAAAAGGGAAGTAATCACTGATCAGTAGTATGACAATAAAAATATGTCCACACATACAATCCACTAAGGCCAGCCACAACAAGTAGAATCTGTGAATCCAGAGGCAATGAACCTGCCCCAAGTACACAGACAACCCAAAACTCCCCCCAGTAAATACAAATACATGTGAGAGATGCAACCATTTATCCAAACCGGAGGCTGAGCTCCCCCAACTCAGTACTGTCAAAACTAATCAGGAGGAGAAGGTAACCATATACACCACAAACCCAGTCCCACATAGACCTATCACAACTGTAAACCAAACACATAAACACAGCAAAACATTCCCAGAGGCCCTAATTACAAACACACCACACCAACAGAAGCCTCCAAAGCAGATCCCAAGCAACCACAACCTCCAAACATAGCACATGCAACACATAGTACACAAAGCTGGTGTGCCAAACAGTTACAGGCCAGAAGGAGAAACAACATGCCTGATACAGTTGTAATAGGTGTCTGTATAGGCAGACACACTGCTGTCCCACTCACCAGACTGAACAAGGGAAAGGGTACAGTAAGCTGCCTGTAGGCTGCCACAATATGCCACATAACACAAGTACGCAGGTCACCCCAAAGCAAGCAGAAATATGATGCACTCATTGTCCATGCTGGTGTGAATGACCTGAGATGTACCTCCCTAGACTACATGAAAAGAGACATGGATGAGCTCTTTGAGTATGTACCCCAGGCCGGTATGACACTGGCTATTTGTAGCATCCAACCCTCACCAAGAATGATGCCACAGTACAAACACAGAATGATCAGCTTTAACAGGTGGCACAGTTACAGCTGTCAGTCCAAGAGGGTCTAATGTCTGTCTGCTTGAGATGTCATGCATGACAAGCCATGCTGCTGTTCCAGGGATGGCTTGCACCTATTACCCCTGGGCGTCTGGATACTGGATAAGGCCTTTGCCACCTCCATAGAGCCGTACGTAGGCAAGGCCAAAAAGACTAACCCACCACCCTAAAAAACATAAGTGGTAAGAAACATAAGGGTAATGATGACCAATGCCAGATGTGTAAACTGCAATATGCATGCCCCTGAGGCACTTCCCAGTATGGAGAACATTGATGTCTGTGCAGTGACAGAAGCCTGCTGCAAGCCTACTGATAGCACACCAGCACTACCAGGTTATACCACATATCATACGTTATGGCCCCAACACCTGGACTAAAACATCAAAGGAGGGGGAGTATCCATATGCAGCACAGACACCCATACGGCCAGGTAACTGACAATGCACGAAGCAGCGGAGACCACCCATGTGCACTTAAGTGTAGTCAAAACTGCTGTACAGTCTGTAGCATGCGACAGACCACACTCTCACACACAAGAACCCCACCCAGACATCCTGAAGACACTGGACAGTATGAATGTCCCAACAAATACCAGACAAGGTACTCACAAATTACCACATAGGTAGTAAACCATTATGTATGCAAGGAGTAATCAGGGACCTAGGGACACAAGTCGACAGTAACCTGTCATGTGGCACTCACAATGCCAATGTGGCTAGGAAGACTGTCTATATTGGACACCGTATCATGAAAGGATTCACATCTACATCAACAGAGGTCACTGTGCCCCTGTACTGTACCCTTATCAGACCCATAATCTAGTACAATGACTCATATGGGATGTACCGTACCTGACACCTGCAGCAGTTTGGAAGACCTCAAAGGTACCCCACCAAGAGGATAAAGGGTGTCAAATATATGTCATATGCTGCCTGGCTGTAGACACCCCAGCTGAATGCAGTCACAGACTGCCTACACAGAGGCATTGTATGTCTGTTGTACAAGGCCATGTCCAACACAGGAGTAATGGACATGCTCCACCACAGGAAATCAAAGCCATTGGAGCTGTGAGAGTGACAGATGTCAGCCTCAACACATAATGAAATAGGATGTGCTGGAGGGACAGATACATAACCCAGAGGCTCCCCACACCCAGAAACAGGATCCCAATCCATGTTAGGCAGAGCCCCTCACTGACACCCCTCAACAGGAATATTGCCAAGTGGATGGATGATCGTATATGTACACTGGGGGTCTTCACTGTGTCACGTCCAGACAGAGGCACAGTAAAGAAAATCATAAATGGCCATAATAGTCACATAGCAAGGTGCAGCGAAAGACACACACACTCTGGCTTGGCTTATTAATGCCCTAGGGTGGATAGCCTAGTATGAACCCATGAACCTATGAAGATACAAATTGTACAGGACACTAAGGATAATCACAAGGCTTACTTAACTGATGGTAGGAACCATGTTGGGAATTCACAGATATGCTCCGAATCACACAGATATTACAAACAACATACCAAACACACACACATATTGCCAACATACAACCTGACAGGTTCAGTGCAAACCCCACCCCCAGAATGCAAAATATCTATCCCAGCAGACTGCTGGTCCCCTGACATTGCAGATGCTGAGGTAACAGCCATCATCTGCAAAGCAAAACACACAGCAGCAAAGGTATGTGATGGTGTCCTGGGCTGAGACCAACATGGACTCCAAGAATAATGGAATGCCAAATCACACTACTGCCCAATGTCAGTCTTACCACAGGATATGTACCCAAAGAGCAGTGTACAACAACAGTGGTCCTTCACAACAAAGGTGTTGCCTGAATGGATACTGCAAACTACCACCCCAGGATCCTGACAAGCTTGGTCTGCACAGCTATGGAAAGGATCAGTATGTACCGCAGACATAAAGCTATCGTGGACCTACTGACACCGCACCCTACACAGTGTGGCTGTCATAGCTGCAGATCCTGCCCCTAAACATGTTTGACTCATTTGAAACAGTCATTAAGGTCATTGATGAGGGCAATGTGGTCCACACAGTGTAGCTGGACCGTGCATATGCTTCCAGACAATACTCTACGAGTTCAGTATGGATATGTTCACCAGCTTAAATATATACCCCTATGTCAGTAGAGGGGTTGCAAACCAGACCAAGGACAGAACTGATATGGTCAGACATGCTGCATCCATGTCAGACTACAAAGCAGATATGAGTGTCATCCCAAAAGGCTAGGTCCTGGGACCCCCCCCCCCATTCTGTATATATGTCCCATAGGTACAGGCCAACATGGAAGGACTGTGACTGAACATGTATGCAGAGGAGTACAAACAGCCCACCATATCCGACCCCCAGCTGACACAAGCAACCCACAAAAGGGCCACCTAGAAACAGACAACTGGAGACATAGCCATGTCAGAAAGCTAATTGCAGAACTGTGTATAGACAACCACCGTGGATATACAGTAAGTGCCCACAAATTACCACACAGGTGTTAATCCATTATGTACCTAACATGTAATGAGAGACCTGGGGACACAAGGTGATAGATATCCTGCATTGGACAAACATGTGGCTGTAGTGTTCGCAGAAACATACCATATACCCACCCAATCATGAAGGTTGTCAGATGTAGATAAGGGGAGGTCACTGTGGCTCTGCAGTCATCCTTCATCAGTGTCACAATTGACTACAATAGCCCCTGTGGGATACACCTCAGCAGACACCTCCATCAACTGTAAAGTCCACAACAGTACCCCACCAGGAGTAGCAAAGAGCATGAACAGATGCCATGTGTTGCCTGAGTAAACAAACTGCAGCTCCACACACTGCCATACTGCCCACCCAGAGGCAAGCTGTGCCTGATGTATGAAGCCATGTCCAAGCTGGAATCAATGAACATGCTGCACCTTGTACAATCTGAATGGCAGTGAGCTATGCACATGAGAGACCTGAACCCCAGCACTGACATACATAGGACAAGCTGTACAGAATGATCCATAACACAGAAGGCACCCCCACTCTTGAGTAAACACCCAGTATAGGTTAGCCAGAGAGTCAGCTATCGACACCCCTCAAGAGGAATCCCGATGAGTGGATGGGAGATGGTAGGTTAACCCTGGGTATCACTGTTATGTCAGAGGTAGACGGAGGCACAGTATACTAACCATGACATATGTCATGGCAAACTCCAGTTACAATGTGTGTCGAAGGACAAACGCACTCTGTGACTAGCATCAGAAATGGCCTAGGGCACATCACTAGTGTTTGCCAATGTCCACCTATGTTGTGGAATACACTACCAATGTTGGACAAGCCTGGTGTAGGTAGTCCATATCTGAACATAATGCAACATGGTCATATGTGCACAACTGGCCCCTACACAGTCTGTTGTGCTCACTATGAAGATGTCAAGCAGTGATAGGACTAAAGCCCAGGATACTGTCCACCACAGTGAAAGTACTGAACCAGTACACTATATGGTACTACAGTGTTAGGTCATTATGAAAGGATGTTGACAACTGTATGCAAAGTATCCCATGCAATCCCTGCAGGCACAGTATAATCCCTGTTGTGGCAGACACGAAGCAGTTGGCCAGTTAGTACACAACATGACACCCAACACACAACCATAAACGTGAGATATTGTTGAAGTTCACACACTCTCAAATATGTGGTGGACTTCAGAGTTCAACATATGGAAAGCTCACACTGGGCATGCTCGCACACTTTGATAAATGAGGCATATGTCAGACAACATGCCATGGAAAGGCTGAACTGGGCATGCTCACACACTTAGGCCATATCTCTGTTTAGCAGTTGGCCACACATATCTGGTATTTGTACGTGTCATTCCAGGAACCAACCACAACACAGCAATCTGCCCAGTGCACACAGTAAATGACTACAGAGACATAAGTGATATAGTGGATCACCCTCATTTTCAAACATCTTCCACAGATACACAAGTTGTCCATAGGAACAGGGAATGCTATGGCAATAAAGACCTGCAAACAGTCTAACAGCACAACAAATATTGTGCATCTGACAATTGAACATATGGGTGTAGAGGTTAATACTAGGCTTGTTGCCCTAGGGAATGACAGCTTAGCCAGAGTGTGCTTGGCATCTGCATCCCCATTACAGTAGGCTACTGTGCCACTGTAAAGTAGGTCACATAAGGCAATGTGTGAGGCTAGTGAGCTGTGCCTCTGTCAAGCAGGGGCACAGTGGAGATCCCAGGGTTTGAATGTGCTAAGCCACAGCCATGTTGTTGGTGTGTGCTGGAAGAGGGTTGCTGAGGACCTCTAACAGTAAGTGGGCGTCAATAACAGACTGAGGGGAGCCCTATCTGCATTGTCTGGACAATTCCACTGTCAACACTGTGTTGTGATGATTATGTGGGAATGAAGTGTTGTGCCGGTACTGTTCACAGATGTCCTCCCTCTGTGGGCTACAGCGCTGCAATGTATTAGCTCACTCTGTCTGTTGGACGGCTCATATATGGCTGGTGTACACCTGACAGGTGTCCTGTTGTGGAGCAGTCATGGGTATATGTAGGACAGCATGATCAATGCAAACCTTACACATGCTCATAGAATGCAACTGTCAAGGATTATGCAGAGTGGCCAGTATAGTCCCCCAGCATGGGTCCTTTGAAGTCGTCCACCCCAGTCTTCACAAGTGTAGAGTCTGCTTGTGCTAAATACAGTTTGTTTGCAGTGACAACCTTGCCTGGGGGTGGGGATGGGATATGGATGTCCAGGGAAAGGTGGGTATGGTCAGATATCAACAATGGTGGTCTACCTCTGGTGTGGAACAGTGAGTACCCATGTTGCAGATGGACAGGTGCAATATGTATTTCCCCATGTGGCTGTGGTGAGTGGTTCTGCCATAGCACATGGACCCACAAATTGTAGTGGCTGTAGGGTAAAGTGGTAGAGGCCTGAGTAGTTCCCATACACAATATGCCTGTACCTGATGTTAACAACTGGAATGGTGTATGTGAACACCTGCATATCCCGGCACTGTTCCCAGGGAAGCAAAGTGTGTGTCCTGGATGTGGGAGTGGTGTTCTGGACTGGTTGTGTTGTGTGTTACAGGACCTGTGGTCACGAAGCATGGTATAGAACATAACCTGCCAGTGCGATGTGCATATCTGACCCTGACGTAGGTGGCTGCAAATGCATATATATGCTATCCCCCACCTGACAGGTAGTACTAGATGTACATACCTCTGTAGAAATAAAGATGTCAGCACCCTATAAATACTGCAGGTGCAGACCAGATGCCCAGTAATTCGTTAGCGCTCTGCTAATGCGTCTCCCTCAAGTGTCATAATATAGGTAGGTAGGAGATCGAACCATGAAAATGCTCAGTGTGTGTGTGTGTGTGTGTGTGTGTGTGTGTGTGTGTGTGTGTGTGTGTGTGTGGGTGAGCGGGGTTGATGTGTGTGCAAGTCTGTGAGGGAGATGTCCCTTTTGGCAACTGTGAAAGCACTCTACAGGATGCACATTCCCCTATCTAAGCACGGATGATGTCAGCACCCTATAAGTACAGCAGGAGAAGGGAATCCTCCCAGTAATTCAAATAGCGCGCTCTGCTAATGCATCTGTCAAGAGTGTCATAACATAGTTAGGTAGGGATTTGAATCCTGCAACTGCCCAGTGTGTGTGGAGGGGGGTTAGTGTGTGTGCAAGTCTGTGTGAGGGAGATGTCCCTTTTGGCAACTGGGAAAGCACTCTACAGGATGCACATTCCCCTATCTAAGCACGGATGATGTCAGCACCCTATAAGTACAGCAGGAGAAGGGAAACCTCCCTGTAATTCAAAGAGCGTGCTCTGCTAATGCGTCTGTCATGAGTGTCATAACATAGTTAGGTAGAGGTTTGAATCCTGCAACTGCCCAGTGTGTGTGGAGGGGGGTTAGTGTGTGTGCAAGTCTGTGTGAGGGAGATGTCCCTTTTGGCAACTGTGAAAGCACTCTACAGGATGCACATTCCCCTATATAAGCACGGATGATGTCAGCACCCTATACATACAGCTGGAGAAGGGACACCTCCCAGTAATCCAAATAGCGCACTCTGCTAAAGCATCTCTCTCAAGTGTCATAACATAGTTAGGTAGGAGTTTGAAACCTGCCAATGGCAAGTGTGTGTGTGTTTGGATGTGGGGAGTTTGTGTGTGTGCAATTCTGTATGAAAAGCATGTTCTTTTTGGCAATAAGGAGATCACACTACATAATGCACATTACCATTTCCAAACACTGATGATGTCAGCAACCTATAAGTACAGCCGGAGAAGAGGGACCTCCTAGTAATCCGAATAGTGCGCTTCGCTAATGCGTCTCTCTCACGTGTCGTGACATAGTTAGGTAGGGGTATGAATCCTGCAAGTGTGTGTGTGTGGGGGGGTAGTAGGGTGTGTGTAATTGCAAGTGTGAGAGAATAGATCCTTTTGGCAAATACTACAATACACCAGATGCTGCATATTCCCCCAGTAAACACAGGGGATGTCACCACACTATCAGCACAGCCAAACAGGGCTACTTGGCCAGTAATGCCAATAGTGCGCGCCGCTACTGGGTCTATTACTATTGTCATAGTACAGATAGGTATGTTTTGGAAACCCACAACTGCCACGTGTGGTTGTGTCATACATTATGACCTTGTGTGGGTCTTTGTGCATAACAATGCATGCCATTCCCTAAACCAGCAATGGCAATGCACACATGATGTATGTGTGTGACACATACACATAAATACCTGTGACCTGCAGTAGTTACCATGTCTGACACATGCCTCGAGTGGATAAATGGTATTCGCAATGCATAACAATATGACTGTGTCTTACTGTGCAGGGGCCGCACGCGGTATGTGTCTATACAGTGTGGGTGTATATGGTAAAATACCTACAGCAGGGGATACACATCTGGTCTGGGCCATGTAGTCTACATGTAGTCGATGTACAGGTGCTGCATGTTCCCACATGTTGTGGGAGTGGTAACATGTTATTCCACTGCAATTCAGTGACCACATGTTGGGAACCTTTCAGCTAGTGTGTTATAGCTACAGTAATGCTCACACACAATGTTTGGCTGGATGCAGTCCAGCCATATAAAGACATTTCTTGAGACTGTCATATTGCCAGTGTTGTTATGGAGGATAGGTGGGTTTCCTGTGTATGGGAGGGTTGTGTGTGCCAGGCTATGAACCAGAAGGCAGTCCGACACACTGTTAGCTGCACATGAATAGGCCCTGATGCTTTGTGCTGTGCCAACAACCTGGAGGTGTGTGTATCTGTGGTGCCTTGGGATACCACCCCCCTGGCCATGTGTGTTACATGTGTAGGGGACGACAGGCATGGTATGAGGTATAACCTGGCAGTGATGGGTTGCACCTGTGAGCCGTGAATCAGGACTCTGGTACTGCACAGACATTGCAGTTCACCGTGCTGAGGACAGTGTCCAGTGCATGCATCTTGCTGTGTACACTGCTGGTGTTGTGTAGCATCACTGTTAGTGTCCTATCCTGTGTGATACCCGCGGAGGTGGCTATGTAATCCATGTCCTGCAGCAAAAGGCACTATGTGTGTATCAAGGGGCTTCGCCAATATACAATGGCCCATGCGTGTCACGTGCAAGCTGCCCCTCGCAAATCATTGTGGCTTCCCTAGCATGTAAGCACACATTGACAGCCAGTGGATACCCTATGAATGACATTGGAGATTGAGCAGAATGTAGACATAGAACACCCTTCCTACATATAGTGGTAGCATACCTGGTGAGGGTATGATGGCAACCAAGATCAGGCTCATACTGGCCTGTGCCACATGCTGAGAGATCCCTTCTATGTTCCCTATCATGTAGTCCAGGGAGGTATGTCTCAGGTCATCCATAGTGGCATGGTCAATGACTGAGTCATATGTGTCCATGCTTCTGACTGATCTGTATGCATGTGTTTTGTGGTGGACCATAGTGCCCCACAGGCATATCACTGTGACCTTCACCATGTACAGCCTGTTGAGCGGGACCCCACTGCAGCGGACAAGAGAGGTACCTGACACATCTGTAGCAGGTGTGTTGTGTAGCCCTACAGGCTGTGAGTGTGTGGCACACGGGATGTGTGTGCCATGTGTGGCATGTGCTCTGTTCTGACATAACGTATGCCTGTGTGCCAGCTGCGGAGGTGTGTGATGCTCAGGCAGGATACTATTCTGAGTCTCCAAGTATGCCCCAGTGTGTTCAGATTGCTGTCAGTGCGGGTCTATGTCTGACTGGTATTGTAGTCACTGTAGTATGTCATGCCACCTGACAGGGTATGGCATTACTGGGTTCAGAGTGCTCAGTCCCCAGACTGGCTATGTGGTGGCATCCCACACATGTGTTGTACGTTCCTGGCCAGGGGTGAGGGTTGACTGCAGACATGTGGCAGCTGTGACATTGCCACATGACTCACATAAACCACAACTGGACCATAGAGGTGATTCACAGGTTACCTTTGCACATGCTACCATAGTAGTGTGATTGCCATGGTGATTACCAACACATAGGGCCAATGGGGAACAACATACTGAAGGTGTGTATGTGTGGGTGTACTGCTACTGATTTCATAGCACTGGCATATATGACTGCACACGTGGGTAAATGCCAGGTAAGACATGTGCAATGTGTTACAGGCAAAGTACATGCGAACAGGACAGTCAGTGACGTTCTGTCATGTGTACATTTGACATACGTATAGTACGCTATGCAGATGTCACTAGGAGTCCACAGAAGCACTGTAACTCTGCATTGCAGGTGGAAGCAGTGTTCCAGGGAAACCCAAGCGAACATGCATGCAAACAAAGCTATAGTAAGCAGGGCTGGAAGTAGTCCATTGTACAACAAAGAAGAGGTAACACTAACAGTAGGTAACAGTGCAAATATGTAGGCACTATCAACATGTACCCAGGAATGCACAGCTCAGATGTCCATGGTAGAACTGATATTATGTCATAGTTAATTGTGATTTGGATTACATTGGTACTGCACACATATCAACATGCGCAAACATCCACATTGCATAGTCGTTGTGGGCAACTTGCCACCATTACTGTACATGTCCATCATTGTGTATCACTACTTGCATTAGCTTCCCCCCTGTGCTACCCATGTATGTGGCTATCTGTTGACATCCTTACCACCGGTATGCAATAATGTGCAGCTGTTACACTTTGGTACAAACTATGGGTGTAGATAACAATTCAGGACAGTCATACGGTTACTGCATCAGGCATGCTGGGATATACACACAGTCATATCAGCACACTGTACTGTTACCAACATGATACTACTAATACACTTCTATGTAGTCACCCTGTGCATCAGCAATGTGTTTACCTGTTCCTGCACTGATGTTGGAGATTGCAGGAGGTGGCACAGTTTCATCATATGCACAGGGTGTGAATTAGGTATGCCTGAGTCTGCCACTGATACCACCAATTGACATGTGTGTGTATGTGTGTTGGTGAGGGACAGCAGTACAGGGTGGGGCACTGTTGGTGCAGTGTGCGCGTGTATGTGGTAGCCCTAGGTGTTAACATTTCGCATGTGTGTATGCACGCACACAGTTCCACCTCATGGCTGCCATATACAGGAGTTTGTGGACAGCCACAGACTGCACCTGGCAGGTCATACAGATCAGTGTCTGTGGGCACGGACATGGTATCTGTGCCTGGCAGGGGTGCTACGGACCATATCCGGTACTAAGCCAGACTGGGTACTGTCATCAGAAGTGGGAGTGTGTTGACTGGACACAGGTCCCTGTTGGGACTGTCCAGAGCCACGTGCACGTGGTCTCCTGGGGCGTTCCGATGACAGCACAGACCCAGCATTGCTGGGGCTGCTGCAGGCACTATGGGGGCATCCGTGGGCCTATTGTCGTCCGTGCCGACTGCCAGCTGCAGCTGTTGCTGGCATACAGCCACGTTGACGCCACAACCGCCCACCATTGCCCTGGCTCATGGACATGTGGTTGTGGAACTGCTGTAATATATCCCCACAACGTCTGTCTATGACATCGGTGAAATCACGGATAGCATCCGCGATGTCACGCATACTGTCAGTCATGGCTGTGCGACATGCTCTCAGCTCCCTCAGACCCTGTCTGGTGTACCTTTCCATACGCGACTGTGCCTGCATGACAGCCCGAAACATAGCTGAGGTTGACAGACCTCTTTGGGCATGTCTGCCAGAGGCAGTACGCCCACGGATGCTCCCACGAGAACCCATGGGCAACTGTCTGTGTGGTTCCATCGCAGGACCCTGCCCATGGCTGCTGTGTGGGGAAGCATGTGCCACAGATACCACATTACCCTGGTCAATGCCCACTGTATCCTGTCCATCACCTAGGGACAATGGTGACATAGGATGTACTGGCAGGATGACTGCGCACAATGATGGGGTTGACAGCTGTGTACTGTCAATTGGCTGACCAATGGCGGACCCTGACACACCTTCCTGTGCCATTACACAGATATCATCATTATCAGTACCTGCGGCACCAGATTCCGGTTCCCTGCTGCAGGACACCAGAGCAGCAGCAGAACCTGTGGGAGGAAGACAGGAAACACAGTTTACAGTGTCCACACAATGTTAGCAGTGATGCGCTTATGCACACATGCACACGTGGACACATGCACACATGCACACATGGACACAGGCACACATGCACACATGCACACATGCACACGTGCACACATGCACACATGCACACTTGCACACATGCACACATGCACACTTGCACACATGCACACATGCACACATGCACACATGCACACGTGGACACAGGCACACATGCACACGTGGACACAGGCACACATGCACACATGCACACATGCACACATGCACATCCCGCAGTATACACACAGAGCACTACTGAGTTACACTAGTATTACTAGCACTATCAGGACTATTATAGGTATTGTTAAAACACACTCACCAGCATGGATGGCCTGCCTTGCTGTAACACCAGAGGGACCTGCAGAAATGAGGAGATTAATGTCAGTGGGCACAACTGTGCCATTGATACTGCATATGATACAGTGCAGTAGTACATCAGTTGCCTTTCACACGTCAGCTGCTGATATTGCCAATATCACACCTGCACAAGTACATACTATGTTGACAGCTACATACCACGGACACACCTTACACATGCATAAACTAACAGTGTACAGAACAGTCAAGTGTACATATGGCATATTACCTGCATGCTCCATGTCGGGCTGCTGTGTGGATCCAGCCTCCATCATGATGCACGTGTATTGCTGTTGCTGTTCCGGGGCTGGAGCCACAACACTTAGGAGTAGCCCCTCCAGTCTGGTCAGGGGGGGGATGTGTGGCCACTCCACCTCCTGTGGCAACCTGTTGCCTGTGGATATCCAACGCACGCTGGCAGACATTCCTGATTAAATCACTGCAGTGATGTCGTACCTGCTCATATGTCCTATTATGCGTACCAATGTCATTTACCCTACGGACAAGGTCTTGCCACAGTGCAGCCCTCTCCTGCTGATTCTGGCTGGTGCGGGAAAACAGGATGTCATAATCCCGCACCAGGATCTGGTGTATCTCCTCATCTTCTGCTGCAGAGTAGGCGGGATTACGCTGATGCGCCGTGTCCCTGGAAGAGAACACAAACTGGATATCAGCAGACTATGTCAGCAATATATGGCACACATACTATACATGATACTCAACTGTAGTGATATACTACTACTCCCATATGTAGCATGTGTGTGTCTCTTGGTGGATACACAAGTACATGGCCAGATATCAGTGCTCAGCCAACACCTGTGCAACAATACCTGCCACATTCCATACAACATAGTAGCATGCCCCATCGGTCAGCACACTGCATCAGGTCCAATGCACAACCTCACTCTGGGGGTTCATACCAAGGTACTGTATGTGGAACGCCATCCACTAGTGTGATCTGGACACAAGTTACTCAGCCTGAATATACATATCCCACCACCACCACCAGCACAGTAGACTACTTTGATATGTATGTGATTAGACAGTTATTCACTTGTTAGGACTGAGATGGTATCCATGCAGCCCACTGGGCCAGTGGAAGCCACAACCCACACTGCTGACCCCTTTGCGAATGCTTCCCACTGACATCCCAAAGATTGCATGGAACATGCACACACATTTCTAACCCAGACCCTACGCACAAAGGTTAGGCATCCTGCCCGGTGGACCCCAGCCAAAGGCAGATTGTATAATGATAGAAGGAGGCTACTGCAGGACAGAGCAGATTCACATTAAGGGAAGGCATCTGTGGTCAGCACTGGTAATAAGCTACTGTCTCTCATAACAACATCCACTGCCTACTCTGGGAGGGAAATGGCCACGAACACTATAGATAACCACAAGGCCTTCTTCAGTTATGTTACACATATGGACCAAACGCCTCAGATATGCTCTGAGTTAATACACACCTACTTAACATTCACCGAACACACAGATATTTTCACCGAACACACAGATATTGGCAACATTCTTGCAGACAGGTTCGGTGCACGTATCCCCCCTCCTTCTCCCCCACTTAGAAATACTTATCACAGCTGAATGTAACCTCCCTATCATCTCACATGTCCAGGTGAGGGCCGCCCTCAGCAAAGCAGAACACACAGCATCAATGTGACCTGATGGTATCCCTGGATGTGTGCTATGTGAACTCCAAGAGGACATACAACCGCATATAAGACTGATATTTAACCTTGGCCGTACTACAGGATATGTACCTGAACACTGGCATACAGCAACAGTGGTCCCACTCCACTAAGGAGGCACCTCTACTGACCCTGGGAACTACCGCACCATAAGCTTAACCAGCCTGGTCTGCAAAGCTATGGAATGATTCAGTATGGGACGCATATACAGCGATATTGGGTACCTGCAGACACTTGTTCCCAGCCAGTTTGCCTTTGTGATGGGCTGATCCTGTCTTTTGAACCTGGTTGACCTTTCAAAACAGTCACTACAGCCATTGATGAGGGCAACGCAATCCATATAGCCTACCTGGACTTGCCAAAGGCCTTCAACACAGTACTCCACTCAGGCATCATAGACAAGCTCATTAGCTTACATGTTACTACATATGTCACATGATGGGTTGCACACTGGTTGACATACAGAATCCATAATATCGATATTGTAGGAGCCATGTCAGACTCAATGCCAGTCACATGTGGTATCCCACAGGCCTCTGTCCTAGGACCCCTGTTGTTTGGCATTTATTTCTCAGATGTAAAAGCAAACATGTGCGGGTTGTGGATGACAAAGTTCCCAGATGACTGCTAACTAAGCGCCATAGTCGTTACACCAGCTGACACACACATCCTACAGACAGGCTTCACTGCAACGGAAAACTGCTGCCAGGATCATGGCCTAACACTGAATGACATGTAATGTATAGTCATCCCCTTTTGGTAGAACTACGTGCACACAACATATCACATGGACATACCTATAGATACAGACCTATGACACATATGGAGGGTTCACAGTATGCAGACTATTAACCTGTTACTTTACATTACCTGTGTTTGTCGCAGCTGGTTGCATTACAACTACTACTGCTTTCTGCTGCTGCTGGCACGGCTTGGTACTGTCACTGCTGACAGCTTCAACTCAGTGTGTGTACCGTGTGTTGTTGTTTGTGTTGTTTTTTTTTTTTTCTGTCTCTCTCTCTCTCTGTCTCTCTCTCTCTCTCTCTCTCTGTCTGCCTCCAGACAGTGCAATGAACGTGGAGTGTGAGTACAGGATGCTTTTGTAGGTATCTGCATAAGTCCATGTGATGGCCTCTGCACCAATTGTAAGCCAGCATTTGCTAATTGCATGCAGCCAGTTGTGTACTGATTGCAGTTCTCACTGTGATTTCAGTACAGTGCTATAAAAGGGTATGTGAGATAGGCATTGCCCTTTCAGATTGTAAGGGCGGGGACCATGCTGGTATGCTGTGGACACTGTTCTGTGAGTGTAAAGGTTAGTATCTCTTTCATGATTCAGGCTGTGTTGTAGATTCACATTTCTCCATTCCTCTCTCCTGTTTCCTGTAGTAAGTGTGTATGTACACTGACACCTACAACTATATATATATATATATATATATATATATATATATATATATATATATGTAAATATACATACATTTATATATGTACATTAACTGACATTATTGCCTACTAGCTACCAACTAGCATGGCTGTTTCTGTTCACACACTACTATTATGGAAATCGACTAGTTCTGACAGTAAGTATGAATGACATGCTTTGTGTACTACACATCCTATATTCCCTTTACATTCATTCCTACTATTACATGATATATTTATTTTAGCACAATGTTCTTGTATAAGAGTCATGGCTTAGTGGTAGGTCATGCAGACTACTGTTTCCAAGGTCCTGGGTTCGGGACTGACAGTGGGATTTTATTTTGCTTTTGAACTGACTACAGGACCTGTCAATCAGAGTGACTAAGGCACTTTGAAGCAGTTGTAACTGGGTTAGCGCTGGTTTGCGCGGAGCTCCCGCATGCGCACTGGCGTTCAGCTCCGCACGCACCCGCTTACAACCGCTTAACAGTGCTTACTCTGGCGCACACCCGCGCTATTTTCTTTGAATGAAATGAAAATGGGGAGACAGGAAAGTGGTGAAATAGGGGTCACAAAGAGGGTAAGACAGTAGGGAAACAAGCTTGGGTTTTGCAGGAGGGATGTAGGTAAGGCCTATAGCTGCCCATTTCTTCATCAGCAACAGCTGTGCATATGTATGTAATTTGGTGTGACATTTGAAACCTTCCACCCTGGAGAGAGGTGTCAGGACAACAATAATACTTGTTGTACAGCCAATTGTAATTGATAGTTTCCATGTCCAGCAGACATGTGTGTGGAATGGGCAGCTATGTATGGGGCGTAATTTTTTTGTGGGTACAGAGTGCCCTTTTTTTTTTTTTTTTTTTTCAGGTGAGAGTGGTATGTCAGGTGAAGGAAGTCGGTATAGCTGGGAAGGTAGGTTGGGTAGGTCAACAGACAAGACAAACAAGACGCATACAGGGGCGGTGTATGACACATGTGGGGGGTTACACAATTGACGGGGACGGATGTTTGGATATCCAGAGCCCATGAGCCCACAGATGGCAACAGTGGAACTGATATCCCCACCCATGGGCAGTTGCCACTGTTCCTTCACTGCCCAGGATGGGGCTGTGCTGGGGGCTGTGTAGGCCGGGCAACAGGCATGCCCGTAAGTTGTGCCACCTGTGCCTCAAGCTGGCATAGGGGCCCAAGAACAGAGTCCCGGATCTCCCTACGCACCACAGTCTGGACGCTACGGAGGGTGAGTGGTGGTTCTCCTCTGGCCACACTTGCAGGGGGGGGGACGGGCCCCATCCCCTGCAGCGCTTCCACCTGCAGGTGGCACAGGGCCACCGGAGGAGGGTCCAGACTGGGCACTAGTGCCAGGTGCACTCGCCAGCTGAGGTGGGAGAGGTGGGTCCGCTGGAACCCACCTTCCCTGTCGTCCTATGTTTTGCATTATGTCATGACAGTTTGGGTTAGTAACATACAATACCATTCGCAATTAGTTGTAACAGCATGCATTAGTATTCCCATTAACCAAACACCCAGATATTCACACCATTGAACAGCGAGCATAACACATGCATAATTTGAACAGCAATACACAGTCCAACAACATGCAGGATTGATTGATGGCAACAGGCCATCAGGTTTGGATGTATGAACAGGGCAGATGCATCAATGGACATGCAAATATTTATGACCCAACAGGACAAATGTCCAGCGGTGTTAATTGTGATTGCACATACCATTTTCACGTGGAATGGGTTATATGTGGTTATAGGGTGGGGTGAAGAAAATAATATTAACACCTTCGAATACCAATACATATGCTGTACATTTCTAATAGCTGCAGATATATACACACTACTGTTCTAACTACAGTTTCCTATATGATACCTACTTCAATTTGGTGATAGGACTGTTACTGCTACATCAATATACATTTTATTGTTCTTCATACACATTCATATCTGGCTTTGTTCGGCTACATCATCCTGCTACATTTGCTTTATATAGCTATAGACAACTGTGGATGTTTGGTATGTCAGACAATTATACTATCTGCATATTGCAGACTGAGAGCAACATATGCAGATTTTGGGATACACATTCCAGCTGCAGCAACACTTTGAACACATTTCGCTGTTTGGTTCTGCTTGTCACATTCATTTCATTCTGTACTGACTGCAGTATACTTTATTCAGGGGTTATTACTATTTTATTGGTGGATTCATAACTCTTTCTCACACTCTCTCACTTGTTTTCAATTTACTATTCAGGATGGTACTTACTTCTAGGCTTTATTGACATGTTTTACCTGTAGTTATTACAATCCTTTCCAGCAGTCTCACTTCTGTCATGTTTCAGTATTTCAACAGGGGTATATTTCACACATGTGATTTGCTCATCTTCTGCAGCTGTACCTTTCAGCCTGCTGCAGGTTGTGTACTATTATATTACAGGTGGGGCATCTTTATTTCAGACTTTATTTCAGACATTTTCATTTTTCTGTTTGGATTACAGACTGCAACACACTTTTGTAATCAAGCAATACTTGCAAACACTCTTACACTGTTACTTGCACATTTTATTACTTAGTGACTACACTGCACTCTTTTGCTAACTGTCATACTTTTATATTTCTTTACAATTACTGGGAGAGGATTACTGACCTGCCTGGTGGCGCAACCGCACCAGCCTATCGCCATAGGCTCTGCGGTTCGCAGAACGGACACCTGCAGCTGTAATATAAATGAAGTAATATTGGAATACACATCTCCATAATATCAGCTAGTTTAATTTCTTACATACATAATTAAATGTAACTTACTCAGTAGTGGGGCGTTGGGCATTTGCTGGGCCTCCTGGATCCAAAGGTTCAATTGGTCCTGCTTGCATCTCTTCAGCTCTGCATGGTGGTGATGGACCTGCTCATCAGTCCTTGGAATCCCTGTGGCACTGGTGAGATCATGAGCCAACCGGTCCCACGCCTCAGCCCTATATGCTCCCCACAGGACCTGGCCCTGCTTGAGTTGGGCCTCATGATTGTGGACTAGGAGTCAGACCATGTATCTGGACTCCTCAACGCCCCACCTCTGTGCTCGAAAGCAACTACCCTCACCTACTCCTGACATTCTGGCTGCAAGTTAGTTTTACAATCGTTTATGCTGTGTATTCCCACCTATGGGGCTTATATATGCCGTTTTCCCACACATATCTGTGATTGGCCATTTTGGAATTGTATCAACTTCACAAAACCTGCTTTGTCATGCTCCACTTTGTATTCATTCCTATATATTTGCTATTACTGCATTTCAAGGTACTGCTGTCATGGCTTAGTGGTTCAGTACCTTGACTATGGTGCATAGTATCCTGGGTTCGAACCTGGCCACTACAGGCTAGGGGCTGTGTCTGTGTAAAGGCAGTTTTGATACAGCTTGCTCAACGTTGCCCGTCGGTTAGCTTGTTGGCGCGATGCGCAGCTCCGCGCAAACTGGGTACACTGGTTTACGCTTCATTTGGCTGTTAGCACGCATATTTCGCTCAGCTCAGCTAGGGGCACACAGTTTCAGCATGTTAAACCACTGCTCACCTACGAGCACTCATTTTACACCTGTTAAACCACTGCTCACCTACGGGCAGATGCACTCACCTTATTAAACTGTAGCTCAGCTATAGGCACATCTCGCATTTTTTATTGTTTTGTTATCTCACATTTCTTCAAAATAAATGGACTATTTCATTACATTTTACATAAAATATGATTTTATATGTGTACATATTTGTCAGGGACTTGTTTTGTGCTTATTTTACTAAAAATAAAAATTGATGTTGTGGGGGCTCGAACCATGGATTCCTGCTCTTCAGCTGACGTCTCTACCGCTACGCTATTGCTTTTTGGCTTGCTTTGCATATTTAGTTCTTATATGCTTTTCCACTGACTGCTAACTGTGGCTAAGCTACGGGCATGCCCGCGCAAACGAGCGCACTCACGGGCAAACAACTTTACGATTTAAAAAAAATATATAACATGTTCATTTATATATTTTATGTTCATAGTCTGTGGGGGCATGTGTTGTGTTGTGTTTATTCACATTTCCATGGCCTCTGTCGTGGGTGTTTACTTTGGGCAATTTTACTCTTCTGGGGGCGTGTCCGCTTGCAGGGCTCGGCCTATGGACACGCCCCCTACTGTCTTCCACGGACCGTGTTAGCCTTAGGTGTGATTCAGCATGCCCTCATGCATATGCATGACATGCTGACATCACACCGTTTAACTGCAGCCTCCGTGTAAGCCATGTATCTCTTACACGGAGGCTTTGTGAATCCTGCCCATGGTCTTTTACTAAAAAACATGCAGTTACCTTGCTCTTTAAGCTTAATTTGCCCTTTTATTGTACTTGTTATGCTCTTTTATTCTCTTATCATGCACATTATACTTTCCTTGTGTCCATTTAACTTTAAACATGTCTGTTATGCAAACCAAAGATAACTCTGAGCTCCATATGACTACTTTTGCTAGTTTTATCAAATATCGTGGTTTTGAACATTACATTTAATTAATAATGTGGTTTGTTCCTTTTGTTTGCTTAATAATACATTTTGTGCTACTCGTTTGATTAATAATGCGTTTTGCGCCTTAAAATTGCACTGTTTCATTTTCTTTGCCAAATAAATCATTTGTGCAGTTTTCCTTACCTTTAGCTTATTGTTGGCCCTTTTTTATTTGTCTATCCTCTGTTTCACTCAACCTGCTTAGTCTGCCTTCACCTTCAGCTCTGCACCTCATGGCTCATAGAAGTAGCTCTCTTAATCCCAGTTCTGACACCATGTCACTTGTCTGGTCAGGATAAAACAGGCAAACATCCATGGGTTCCATTCAAGTAGCTTTATTACACACAGACACATCATAAATGAGGCTTTGGAACTTAAACTTAAATAAACTTATAAACAGACTAACTACCACACTCATACCTCTTAACATTCTGGCTGTTGTCTCAAAAGGGCACTGCTGCCTGCACGTGCTCACAATTTATATGCACTTGCCTTCAGCTGGAAATGCTGCTTAAAGGTACACACACATGCTCTGATCTACACATACCCCATATCTGTCCCTGTACTGTCATAATATATTCATTGTTTCCTGCAGTGATAAATCATGGCTGATTACAATCAATCATTAATGCCTGACATTAGAGTTTCATTCTTTAGTAAAAGCATGCTACTACAAAAACTGTTATTGTAGTGACTTTCTATGTTTATAAGAGGAATGAAAAAATCCATTCCTGATTGTGTAGCTTGGTCCCACTATTAATTTTGGCTTTGTCTTGATTTCTTGCACTACTAGTTGAGAGGTGTTCTTATATTTACCATATTTCTCAAAACTCACAAACTGTTGCAGGCACTGAATGATGCCCAGGATCCTCATTATATGGTAAAAGAAAAAGTAGTTATTGCAGCTGGTTAATACTGATGCTTCTTGCAGTGAAAGTACAGGGTTACACAACTTTTTCCCATCCCTTGTGATTTACCTTTTTTAGTCTTATTGCCTATTCATATGAACTCCCTGCTGTCCTGTTGGTGGCACAGAGTACAGTGGACTACAATTCTTTGGGGAGGATGGAGGGTGCAAGGTTGTGGTATGTTATTTATTATATCCATTGTGTCTACAGGTGCATGACCATGATCTATATCTTCCTTTTTTAAGTGCATTTAAGACACTCTGTTAAAGTGCCCTCCCTGGTGTCTAACGTTCCAACCCTTCAGATCCCTGTTATGTTTATGTGTGGTTAAGACAAGAGTTCTCCCTGATGTCTACTGTTTTCTCCTGATCCTCATTATGCCTAAGTGCCATTAAGGCATGAGATGTAAGAGTTTTCCTAGTGTCTTCCTAGTGTCTTGTATTTTCCTCTCAATCCCTGTGATGTTTAAGTGTTGTTAAGGCACAAGAGGAAGGAGCTCTCCCTGGTGTCTAGTGTTTCACACCCAATCCATGTTGGTGTTTTTTTTTTTTAATTAGTAGAGTATCCCAGATATCTAGTGGTCCACCCAACCCATATTATGTGTAAGTGCCATTATGGCATGAGGATGGTTATCCCTAGTGGTGAGTGTTCCCCCTTTCACATATCTTTACACATATCCCCGGTGGGAAGTGGTTCCCCCTAACCTGATATTGCAGTCTTTGCTTGTTAGTCATGGGTTGTATAGAGGAATGCTAGCCATGCTAGCCCACACAAATACACATGACAAACACATGCACGCACACACATAGCCCCTTCCCATTTGATCACACTTAAAGACATACTGCACAGTATATAACAGCTGGCCAGATTCCAAATCTTAAGGGCACCTTCCTTGTGTCCAGAGCAATGACAGCTCCAGCAGAGCTATAGAAAAATCATCAGTCTGGGTGCATATCCCTCCACAGCTTTCATGCCAACTGGTAGAGTGAAAAAAGTCCAACTGGGTAAAGCTCAATTGCAGTGAAGACTCAAGGAGAAAAACTCCAGCAGATACATTTAAGATACTCATGACAAAACAAACTTTTTTGCAAAGAAACCTTACATAGATAGTGCTTAAGACATCCAGATGCAGAGGCAATTATTCTGTAGTGACATTATACAAAGACAAAACAGGTATTCCTTCAGTGGTGCCATTATATATGATATTAAACACTTAGTATGGAAGCAGTTCATGCACAATATATGTGACAAACAGATGTTAGAAATGACTTACAAGACATGGGTAAAGAGGGTTACAGTACAGATGTTAGGAATAAATAAAATTAAGGTAAGGAGTGTAAACATTCGACAGTAGGTAGACAGCAGTTACAGCTAAAAGAGGGAGCGAGGCGTTGTGTAGCTGATGAGTCAGGGATAGTTGCGGTAAGAATACTAAGCTATTAACTAACACAGTCGCTGGCTGTAAGCAAGTGATGGAGTGTATTTGTAGGAGATGAATACACTCAGAAGGTCAAAAATAAACTTGAATGAAAGCTTGAATTAAAGAATGCTATAGGAGCTACATGGATGACAAGAATCCTTTGCTGAAGACATTATGAGTGGGGCACATTGCTTTGATGTGTGCCCTGATGACAGAGAATCATCTATTTCCTGATGTGCATCACCGAAATGTTAGTGCTTCTAGTAAAATATTTAATTTCATGACTTCTTGGCAGAGAGTGCACTAAGTAGGCTAACTGAAGGACACAAATCTTCATGCGTAACCCACCACTCAACACACTCAAACATATTATTGATTTTCATTTATTTTTCTTTTTTTGGCCTGCCAGTAGTTAGGTCCAAAGCCTAGCTCATGCCATGGTAAGAAAAGAACCTTAAACCACCACTGAATATAAGCAGGCAAGTGCTCACACTTAAGACAGACAATTGCCCACACAGATGCAGCAGTGCTGAAGTTACAACACAGGAAAAGCTACAACTATACCAAGCAAATGCTGAAGCAACTCAGGCATGATGCGTACTCCAGACCAGAGGGAGCTGCTGTTCTCCAAACAAGCATGCTGTGTACTCCAGACCAGAGGAAGCTACTGTCCTCCAAACAAGCATGCTGTCTACTCCAGACCAGAGGTAGCTGCTGTTCTCACAAGCATGATGCGTACTCCAGACCCAGAGGCAGCTCCTGTTCTCCAAACAAGCATGATGCATACTCCAGAGGCAGCTGATGTTCTACACATGCTGCAGGGTAATAGAAGAGATGTGTGGATGATTACTTCAAGTGGTACCTTTCCTGTGTGAATAGCTGAAGTACAGGATGACAAAGCAGATAAACTGGAATAGTCTTCTCATGAAGGTACTGCACAATGCAACTATACAGGCCAGTTTAGGCTGCAAAGTGAAGTGGGATGATTTAGATATAAATATCTAGCAAGTGTGAGTTACATATCAGATGAAGGATATGAATTTCCTGTTTAACATGGTAAGAGATATTTCCTTTCAAAGTGCCAGGCTTACTTCATGTGGAGACCTGAATGCACGTCACTACTGTACATTACTAGGTATCTAGATCCATACTTGTATGAGTGGCAGTGTATGATATGAACAGAACATAGACATCTGACTTCATTAACAGAAAAAGGGACTCGTGAATTTTCTCTGCTCTCATTGGGTCTGATGCTACAGTGTCACAATGTCTGTGTAATTCCTTTGTCAAGTCCTCCATTGCCACTGCAGATGGACTTAAGTGAGGTCTGCAGTATAAAGTGACTTTGATGAGTACAGTCAGAATTCAGAAACCAATCAACAATGTTTAGGGCTGGTGCACAAAAGACATTCCAAAGCACTGTCCTACACAATTCTCAGATACACTAGCAATACGAAGTAAGCAGCATGACACGACAAGCTAAGGTATGGAGCAGCTATGCAAATGAAGGCACCCCCCCAGAATAACATACAGGAAAAGATTCACAATATGTGAAATTGTGCAGCCAGGCTGTGGACTAGGTCATGTAGCAGTGAGGTCATGGGCATATATAACAACACTTCCAAAATCTTAATAATTATCCCAGTGCATGGTGCGGAAATGATGTGCTGCACAGCAGGGCATGGTTGAGTTACATCATAGGAATTGTGGCATCTAGTCTGTATTACAGCAGCAGGACATGGTCGAGTTATATCATATGAAGCGTGGCATCTAGTCTCTATTGCAGTGCACCCACACCTTTGCTACAGCATGTCATCATATGTAGAGTGACATCCAGAATATATTAAAGCTCACCTCTATCACAGCAACCACTGATGTCAAGGTACAGACTTCACCAGGTACATACAGTAGTGTTATAGGCAATATAGTCCATCCATTCATTAATTTTATCACTGTTGGAAACTGGGCTTACTCCTGCTATACTTCCAACATAACATAAAAAGGTATACATGCATTTTTTCATTTATTTTATTTTTATTTATTTCCCTTTAATTACTGGGACATTCCAATTGGAGCTCCCAAGAACATATAACTTAACAGGTGATCACCATGTTGTGCATATGCTCACACACATCTTTAGACTATACTATATGGATAATGAAAGTTACATAACAAGAATGAATAAGTATCTGGAAAGAGATACTTACACAGAAGTGTCTAGGCACGAGTTAAATGTAGCTTATTCAAATATTAACGCTGAATTTAATGAAATGTTTATGGAAGCAAGAATTAGTATATGCATGTTTAATTACTTGACTATGTTAATGCCTCAAATCTCTATTTTGTTTGGCATACCAAAAATACATAAAAATAGAGAAGACCCACCAATGAGGCCCCTTGTAGATGCTAGGAATAGCATTACATATGCAGGAGCTAAGGTAGTGGATAGCCTATTAAAGAAATACGTCAAACAAGAAGGAAAAATCTGCAAAGATTCATGGACCTTCTTAAGTAACATAATAAGTTGGAATTTAGGAGAGATTACAATTTCCTAACAGTGGACATTAGGGACTTGTATTTGTCAATTCCTCACCTTGAAGAGATAAAGTGGGTGAGCCAGATACTTAGGGAAAAAGGAGCACCAAGAGAAGAATTTAGATTGTGTGAAGAACTGCTAGATATAGTTCTATCCAATCATTTTATAACATTCAATAACAAATTCTTTCTCCAAAAAATAGGGGTAGTGATAGGCTCCCCTTGAGGAGCAAGTTTAGCAAACCTCATAATGGCTCACTGGGAACACGAATTTATAGAAAAAGTAGATGAGGTTAAAGACAAGATTTATTACTTTATGAGATTTTTGGATAACATCTTTATGATTATTAAAGGTGATAGGGGTACAGCTGAAAAATTGGTGACGTATTTCAATAGTACTACAGAATTCATACATTTTACATCAGATTACCAGACTGAAAAGATAGTATTTTTGGATATAGAACTAAAAAAAGATGTGGTAGAAGAACAATATATAGCAAAATACATAGAAAAGAAACATACAATACTTAGACTTTTCTAGTTGCCATCCACTACATCAGAAAAAATCAGTAGTTAAGGGGCAGTTAGTACGAGCTGCCCAGGTGGTAGCTAGGGGTACAGATTTTGATTTAGAGTGTACTAAAATGACTGAAATGTTTATCAAAAGAGGTTACCCTAAAACTTTAGTAGAGAACCTGGTTATAGAGGTATGAGGAAAGAGGAAATGTGGTTTATTTAAACCAATTTTATTTAACATACTTGCACCAGTAACACAGAGTTTAACAGCACTACTATAGGGCACGTAAAGGATACCTTTGTTCTACACAATTTAACAATAACTTATGGTCTGGAATCTAGAGAAATAAGAAGTATTATTTTGAAAAACTGGAAATACTAAGGAATGGCGGGTTTATTAGACAGAAAGTGCAGGCCATACCACAGATTGTTTACAAAAAGGGACGTAATCTTAAAGAATTGCTGGAAAGAAATGGAGAGCAATTTGTTAGTAGGCAAGGGATGTATAAATGTGAGATGTGTTACTATTGTAAACACATGACAATGGGTAGGAAATTTATAGTGAAAGACAAAGTATACATAATGAAGCACAGATTAAACTGTCAGTCAAGATCAATGGTATACCTAGCCCAGTGTCAACAATGTCTAGCCTTTTATATAGGGAAACCAGACAGAAAACTAAAAGAACGTGTTTACGAACACATCTACAGCATAAATAGAGGTAAACAGGAGAATGCCTTAGCAAGGCACATCATAGAGAATCCAACTCATAAATTTAACTTTAGAGGTATAGACCAAACTATAAGTAACTACAGAGGGGGCTCAGAAACGCTGAATCTAGAAATAATGGAACTTTTATGGCAGCTACAAACAAGTGCTTCCAACTTCTCAGGTTTGAATGAAGTAGCCTCAATACTGTGTATATTAAAGTTAAAAAGTTTGTTGACATAGAGTTTTATGTGAAATAAATTAATTTTACTAATTTTATTAATTTTTGAAGATGTAGACAATCAATAACATCTTAGAATGTGATTTTTATAAGCAATAATTTTATGTGGAAGTGAAATGGTTAATTTGACTTAATTAAAGATGTTAAATGATTGGGGAGGGTTGAACATAAAAAGGCAAGAGTCTATTGTTGGTTATCTGAAGAAGTCTCACTATCTAGGGAGATGAAAAACGCTTAACAAAAGCTTGAGACGGTTGACTGTGTCCTGCAGCAAGTTTTGAGTTTTTTTGTGTTTTTGAGCTTTTACCAGTTTGTGGAGTGTTCTTAAAAATGTGTTTGTGGGAATTTAGACTGTAAAATCTGTCAAACTTTTGTGGAGCAAGGGGAAGAGAGTCTCATTTTATAGAAGACTCTAGGAAGACTAGTCTACCACCTCTAAGACCTGGGGGAATGGCAAGATGTTTATGCCCAGGGAGATTAGGAAATTCCCTAATCCTTTTCTTTGATTGAGGGTAGTCCTGATCCTCTCATTGAAAGTGGTCCCCCAGGGTATCCAATGTCTCCACAAAGGAAATATCCTCAGGGGGGAGGCTGAGGCAAGGGTCTCCTCAGAGTAAGAATCCCCATAGGAAGCAATGGATGCACTCTCTTCAAGGGTGGATTCATCCTGGTCTAAATCATTCTCTGAGTCAAAAGAATCAGAAAATTCCTGTGGTAGGGTGTCCCTCTTTTTTTACCAGGGAATGTTTCAAGGGGAGGGAGGTGTCTGGATCTGATCAAGGAAATCAAATCCTCAGCCAACCTCACTAGGTCTTATTACTGGTATGCCTGAGAGTGGCATCCAGTAGGCTTAGTCTGAGGAAAGGTGGTGCAGCATTTTTGTGAATGGCCTTAGGTTTTGCCTTAGGGCTGACCTGCATACTAGCAACTGAATGAACAACTGACTCCCGTGAATGGTAGGCCAAGGGGATCTCCTGATGATGTGAAGAGCCATTATTGGTTTTAGAGTGGCTGTCAGAAGCAAAGGCCTGTGAAGCAGCTCCTGTCCCAACCAATGGGCTAAGTCCTTTATCTTGTAATGAAGAAGAGGGACCCAGAGCCATATCAGACTCCAAACTGTTCTCTATAGGGGCCTGTGCCACAACCTCAGTTGTTGAATGAGGGCTGGTGAAGATGCTTCACCTTCTTCAGCAATCACAAGCCTAGGAGGACTAGACAATGATGAACAAGCATCATCTGAGGTCCTAAATCTAAAGCACTTTTCCTTTTTCCACCTAGAGAGATCTACATCAGCTCGTCCAGTGGATGGCATGATACGTGAATGTCCTGGTGACTCACTGAAATGCTTGGTTAGAATTTCAGCCCTATGGTTGATAGTTACTTGATAGTTTTGGTACTGAAGCAAACATAAAACTGAGAGTTAGGAATGTCATATTCTGACTCCAAACAAAGCACACAAGAGGAATGAAAGTCCTGTTGTGGCATCTGTTTGCTACAGTGGAGACACTTATTAACTTTCTGTGAAATTAGTCAAAATGCACATGAGAAGTTCCCCAACTGGGTACTTAGCTTTAGACATCTTTCTCTGGTGTGGACATCCGACACAGGGGGTAGGGAGTGTGTGTTCTTGTCTGCAGGGGCATGAATGAAGCTGGTCAAATGTGACAGTGTGCATTTGTATGTGTTTCTGCGTGTGTGTGTGTGCTTGTGTGTGTATGTGTGTGTGTGTGTGTGTGTGTGTGTGTGTGTGTGTGTGTGTGTGTGTGTGTGTGTGTGTGTGTGTGTGTATGTGTCTGTATGTTTGTGTTTGTGCATGTGTGTGTGTGTGTGTGTTTGTGTTTGTGCGTGCGTGTGTGTGTGTGTGTGTGTGTGTGTGTGTGTGTGTGTGTGTGTGTGTGTGTGTGTGTGTCTGTTGGAGTATAAGTGGGTGCCTGAGCCACCAGAGAAAACAATTCCACAGTCATGTCTAACAATGTGTTAAATAAGGGTGTTTGATAAGCTGATAGATCTGTGTCAGTCTGGCATAGCTTTCTCTGAATTGCATTTTCCACTGTCATAAAAATTGACATACCTGTGGTAGAGAATTTATTCAAGCGGTGAAGATTTTTCTGAAACCTAGGCTGAATGTGCAAAAATGCAGACTTACATATACTAAGTTTGTGACCCCTGTACCTTGAAGACCTTCCTTTTTTCCACAATATGGTATTAGAGTTAGTATATGTAAGTGCAAAAGGATGGAGTTTGTGTATGTGTGTGGGGGAACATCAAAGAAGAACATGGAGTGGTGATGTTTTTTCCTTGCAATTGTGGGACGCATAGTTTTGCGCCTCAGAATTACGTACAATAGAGTGCTGGAATTTTAAGGTTCCATTCTTGTGCCATGATGGAGTATAATTCCTTGTTGTTGTATCTTTTAGAAAGAGGAGAGCGACTGTTTTTTTTCCCAATTCTGATGTGAAGAGGTTTTATATATATATATATATATATATATATATATATATATATTAGACATCCAAAAAATGCCAAGTGTTTTGTTATTCCAAAAATTCAGAAGAACTAGAGAAACCCCCCAGGGAGACCCACAGTATCACAGTATCTGCTCTGGGGGCATATTTACAGAATGTTGGCATTTTTTTGGACTCCCAGTTAAAAATACATCTTTCAAGAATACCATCTCATATTAAAAATACCAAGGAGTTTTTGGATTGTGTAGGGGCATTGAATGGCAGAATGATTTATATTGGGTCCGTGTGGACATCAAGTCATTATACAACAATATTAATATCAGATGGGGGTTGGAGGCCATGGCTAAGAAGTTAGGAGAGGGGCCCAACACTACCTTCATCATTTGGTTGTTGGGCATGAGACACAATTTCTTGATGTTGAGCTATATGTGGGTTAAAGTGGTAAGGTACAATTTAATCCATTTCATAAGGATACTGCTGTGAATAATTTTTTGCACGCCAGCAGTTCACATCCACCACATTTAATTAAATCACTGCCATATGGGAAGTTTAAGCATACTTTTAACAACACATCTGAGAAAGTTCAATTGGAGTTGGAGTTTAGCAAAGTTAGACATAGGTTGTTAAGCAGGGAATATTCTTCAAATTGTATATATGAGGCTGAAGCCAAGGTTACAGGGTTGAAAGAGCGTTTTGGTGTAGATCCCATTAAATGGAATTGGTAGGAAAAACAGTAGGGTCACATTTGGTTGGTCTATATTACCAAATCGAAAAACCCTTTACGTGAATACCTAAACGTCGACACCTATAACGCAAACCGCAAAAATCCAGAATTCACTAAACAGCGAAAAATAAAATAACGAACTGTCATAGTCGGCCAACCCCACTACCCGCTACATACTACCTACCCAATCAAAATAAATAAACCACATACATACACTAACTAAACCCTACTTCTAACCTAAAGTAAAGCACCAAAACCCTACTTCTACCCCTACACTAAACCCCACATACACAATTAACTATGCACTATGCTTAACCCCTCCCTAACCCTAAGGTCCGTAACTACCGCACACGTCCCCTACAGACATACACCCAAAAAAATAAATAATACACATACATACATTTAACAAAACCCTACTTCCAGCATTACACTAAACCCGACATACAGAACTATCTATGCACTATCCTTAACCCCTCCCTAACCCTAAGGTCTGTAACTACCACACACTTCCCCTACAGACATACACCCCAAAAAATAAATAATACACATACATACAGTTAAATAAATCCCTACTTCTAACACTACACTAAATCTTACATACATTACCTATCTATTCACTTACCTTAACCCACATCCTAAACCTAAAGTCCTATCTATCGCTCACTTACCCTACGGAGCTATACCGCAGACGGGCCAACCATTACACTTCGACATTTCAATTTTTGCTATTTTGGACGTTCAGCGTTTCTGTCTTTTGCACAATATGTGTCGATCTTTTTGTATTCGTGATTACAGTCTTTTGATCTGGTAATAGGAACCCCATTTGGTAAGGATAGCAGGCACACCGCAGATGGTGAAAATGCCTTATTTTTTCTGAATAGATTTTCTCCTTTTTCTAGTATCCTTAGAGATTTAGTTAACAACCTATGGCCTATCATCAGTGGAGATGACAATCTGTGTAGGTATTTCTTCAATAGAGTAACCTTGTCTTATAGTAGGTTTGTTAACCTAAAGGAGTTGTTAAATTTAAAAGAAGGGAAAAAGGAGATTGGTGAGGCATGATCTTTTCCATGTGGTAAGTGTAAAGCTTTTAATAGAATGGAAAATTTAAATGGAATGGATATTAATGGAAAAAAGTACAGGGCATGATACCATTTTGATTGTGGCTCTTATGGGATGGTGTATATTTTGGGCTGTGGGTGTTCTCCGCGGGTATATGTAGGATGGACCAAAAGAAGAGTAAAATTGAGAATTTTGGAACATTTTGGGGACATAAGAAATGTGAGACTAAATTGCCCGGTTGGTCAGCATTTTCATTCTGTACATAATGGTCTGACTGACAGTTTTTTCTTTAGTGTGTTGGCCAGACCAAAATGTGAAGCAACTAGTGATAATGATTTTGTACAGAAATTACTGCAGTAACAGTATATCATTTAAGTATGAATTTGGAGGTTAATTTTGGTATTTGATACATTTAAAAACTAAAGTGCAATATGTTAAAATAAGTATTTGTTATATGTTTTGTGGGTATGCACTGTCTTTTTAAGTGATTTGAGGGGGAATGCTTTTGGATCACTTGCAATTGATTTTTAAGTGTTTAATTGTTTGATTGTGTGTTAATTATTCAATTTTTATCTGTATAAATTTGACTGCTGTGTTTGATGCAAAATATTCCCTGAAGGCATTGTAGCCGAGGTACCAAAAGCATTAAAAAGTCTTGCAATCTATCCACTGTGTTCCTGCATGTGTTTTCAGTCCAGTTTTCTTCTTTGGAAGGGTTTTGTGTATGCTGGAATTTTAAGTTCAGATTCTGTGACTCTTTGGTCTTCAGTGTCATTCCCCAGGATTTACTAATCTTCCATGTAAGACTAGATTAGTCTTACACTGAAAGGCCAGTCTAAGAGAATGACGGCAGTGCACCATGCATATTAATGAGGGTGTGCTGCCTCAACTCCAAAGCTTACATGGAGCATGGCGAGTATAGGGGGCATATCGGACTGCCATGCAGTCCAAAAATCCATGCCCCTGTACTGACAAAACCAAGAAATGTTGAGTTACATGAGCGAGTCCGCTCACATGTGTACATTGTAACACTACACTCCCCCATATGTTAAACCTCGTACAAATTTAAAAATTAAAAGAAATTTTTTTTGTTTTATTTCCAATATAGCTGCCCATATTTGTGCATGCTTGTGCGGGATTGCCCATTGCCTAGCTACAGTTAGCAGCTTAGATACCGAAGAGGATAATATGAAAAAAAATATGCCAAGTAAGCAAAATAGCAATAGCGTAGTGGTTAGAGCCTACGCGCAAAGAGGAGGCATTCCCGGTTCGAGTCCCACTACTGCACATTCCATTTTGTGTTGGAAATCTGTATACAAAAATATTTCCTGACATTTATCATGTATAAGTTTTGTAAAAAGCATTCAAATGTTATATGTAGTAGTGAACGAATTATATATATATGAAGGTGAAATGGTTATGCATTCTGAGGCATGAGTAACTTATTTTAAGCAATATAAAGCACTGCTAAGCAGAATTTAGCAGTATTTAGCATATTTAAAACCAATTGCTCATAGCTGAGCAGCGCGTTAACAAGCGCGTAGCTGTGCATCACGCCAACCAGCGCAACTACAACGTATTTGCGTGTAGCTGCACACTGCACTAACCAGCGCAACGTCGGGCAATGTCGAGCAATGTCGAGCAACGTTGGGTAACATTGGGTAAAGTTGAGCAAAGTCGGCTAAACACACCCACACCTCCTTTACTGTATCTTAACCATTCAGGTCTGGCCAGTAGGAAAATAAAAAGCAGTGACAAGGCTCAAACTCAGGATACTGTGCACTACAGTCACAGTATATAACCACTAAGCCATGACAGCATTTCATAGGGATGCACTTTCAACAGACACATATCTATCAAAGGAATATTAAACATTGCTAACATCAGCTAAACAGGTGTGCCTACAGCTGAGTTTTTTCAAAACTGACCAATCACAAATAAGTGCAGGAAATGAGGCATATTTAAGCTCCACAGGCAGGAATACTTGCCATAACTGGTTGTAGCTCCCTTATGCAGTCAGAATGGCCGGTGTTGGAGAAGGCACTCGATTTCGAGTGCAACGCTGGGGCATTGAGGAGACCAAAGTAATGGTTTGGCTTCTTGCCCACAATCATGAGGAAAGACTCCTGTGGGGCCAGTACCAGGACAACCAATATAAAACGGAGGCCTGGAACAGTCTAGCTCGTGATCTCACCAGTGTCACTGGCATTCCTCAGACTGGTGAATAGGTCAGGCACCATTATTCTGACCTGAAGCAACGTAAGGAGGATCAACTGGACCAGTGGATCCAGGAGTCCCGTGCAATGCCTAATGATGCCCCAGTACTAAGTAGCCATTGTATTAAGTAGTTAAGAATTGCTATGCTTGTCTATACTATGGATAGGTATGTCTCAATATCACTGCATTTACTTCACAGCTGCAGGTGTCCGGGCTATGAATCAGCAAGCCCATGAAGATAGGTTGCAAAGGCTGTGTCATCAGGCAGGTTAGTAATTATTCTGCATGTACTGTTATATAAAATAAATTAGAGAGCCATGTGTCTGTGCCATTTTCTTTGATATGTTGTTGTATTGTTGCATTTTACAAATAGTACTGTTGTATTAAGCAGTGTTAACCCACATTTGGGTAGGCCCATATAACGTGGATGAAAGGAATGCCAGTAGCTTTTATGCATATTTACAGCCCTCAACTATTGGTTCATGCCCAGCATGTATATGTTAATCTGGCACATGAGTAGCTTGGTATTTTGTTCCCGAGAAAAGTCAGTGTGCTGCCAGAAATGTAGGGAGCTGTTAACATATAACTGGTACTTTCATCTGAACATATCTAGATAATTATATGAAAGTAGAGCTGTCAGTGTACCATCTTAGCAGTAGTGTGTGTGAGCAACTCTCAAAATATGTAGCAGTAACATCTGCATCTTGGACAGTTTGTATGTAAGATACAGCTCATGAATATAATGATCTAGCAAAATCCAGTTGCACAATATAAGAACATTGGGTAGTGTAATAATACATGTAAGGGATATATAACTGCAGTTAATAGGAATGTAGTGAAAACTAGAAGGATATATAAGTTGTTAATTGAGCTATCCTTTTCCACCCTACTGTATGTGCATAAAAATGTAATTCCACACCTCAATCGGTACGTCTAATCTCAAAACATTTGTTGGGACATATGTCCTATTGGTTTATAAATATTTGCATTTATTTCTATGCATGTGCACTGTTAAAATACCACAATACTGGTGGCCTGTTGCCATCAATTCAACCTGCATGCTGTTGTAATGTCCACTATTGTTCTATATATGCATGTGTTATGCTTGCTTTTCAACTGTTGAAAATCTGGTGTGTTGGGTTAATGGGAATGCTTCTGTATGCTGTTATAACTAATTGGGAAAGCTGTTAACTGTTACTAACCCATATCTTTATTAAACCCTCCAAAACATAGTTCGTATGGGAACGCCGGTCCCAGCGGACCCACCTGTCCCACCTCAGCTGGCCATGGTACCTGGCACCAGCAGGTCCGGTGTCCAGCCTGGGACTTCCTCCTCCATTGGCCCTGTGCCATCTTTGGGTGGAAGCGCTGCAGGGGATGGGGCTCAACCCCCCATGCAAGCGTGGGCAGAGGAGGGCCACCTATCACCCTTCAAATTGTCCGGGCTGTGGTGCGTACAGAGATTGAACATTCTGTTGCAGAACCTCTATGCCAGCTTGAGGCACGAGTGGCGCAACTCCCCAGTCAGCCTGCCCCTCCTACACAGCCCCCAGCACAGCCACCCTCTGGGCTGTGAAGATGCAGTGGTGACTGCCCATGGGTGGGGACCTCAGTCCCACTGTTTCCATCTGGGGGCTCATGGGCTTGCGATTTCCAATCATCCCTCCCCGTCAAAGGTGTTCACCCACCACATGTGTCATATACCACCCCTGTATGCATCTTGTTTGTCTTGTCTCTTTACCTCCCCAACCTACCTCCTCAAATATACCAACTTCCCCTACCCCACATTCCACTCTAACCTGAAAAAAAAAAGGGCAATCTGCTCCCAAAAAAAAATATGCCCCATACATAGCTGCCCATTTTGCACACATGTCCACTGTACACATAAAATGTAATTTAGTTGGCATTACAACATACTTTGTTGTCCTCACCCCTCTCTCAGGGGTTGAAGGTTTCATATCTACCTCCAAATGTATTGCATATGCACAGCTGTTGCTGTTGAAGAAATGGGCAGCTACGGACCTTCCCTACACCCATCCTGCACATCCTGAGCTATTTTCCATACTGTCTTCCCCTCTTTATGCCCCTTTTTCACCACTTTCCTATCTCCCCACTTTTCTTTTCTTTCAAAGAAATGAGCGCGGGGGTTAGCAGGAGTAAGCACTATTAAGCAGTAGTTAGTGGGTTTCCGCGAGTGTGCGCTTGTTTGCGCTTAGCTAAGCATTGCTAAGCATCGACAAACCCATGCAAACCTGCTTACAACTGCTTAAAAGTGCCTTAGTCACTCTGTATTTGGGGGCCCTTGTTCTTCTCAGGAGCAAAATAAAACACCTCTGTCAGTCTCTAACCCCGGACCTTGTACACACTACACAACATGAAGTACCACTAAGCCACGGTAGATATACATTAAGTTGGTGCTGAAATAAATATAGCATGCGTCGGAATGAGTGAATGTAAAGGAAAATAGAAATGCCATACCACACAACTTGTTCTGTGGACCAACAATTGTGGGATTACATTACATGACTATGATAAGAGAAGCAGCCATTCTAGCAGGAAATAATGTTACGCCATCACTTTACAACCCCACACAGCATCACAGCAGGACAAACACTGACATATCTGTTTAGGGCAGAGGCCATACCTCCCAACTGTCCTTAATTTTCAGGGATGTCCCTGATTTTGACACAAATTCTAGCTCTGTCCTTCTGAATCCCTTCTAAAACTACTGACATTGGCCAGAAAGGTGGTGAATTACACTTAATGAATAATGACAATAATTAAGAGTTAGACACTTATTTTACTTCAGAAAAGGTGTATTAATTTATATGCTCTGATTCTCTCAATGTTTCAACTTAATGGCACTAACATTTTAAAGGTGTCCCTGACTTTTTCCTTACTTTTCCCTGAGTCTGTTCAGATATGTACCTGAGTGTTTGAGAGGTTTGGCAGAGGCAGAAACACAGAGGCATATCAGCCTTTCTGCTGTTGCACACTGTGCAAATAGCTTTGGAAGGAGTTTTGGAAGCATACCCTTATGTAGGAATACAACACTGAAATACAAATGGATGTAGCCATGTACTGGTACCAACCAACTGCAACAATGCCATTGCTCTATTGCTGAAAAGACCTGTGTGGTGCACAGACAAAAAATAACAGGCTATTCTCTGGCTACCATGTGGATAGGTCCACAGTTGGGAGTTACGCAGACAGATTACTTGCCTTGATAAACTAACATGTACACAGCAACCCTGTAAGTCCAGCAAGATAAAATCCACACAATAATACTTACGCTCTCTGTACTTCTGCACCCCTACCAAATGTAGAATATACCTGTGTGTGCAGGGTCTACCAAGGATGCAGGTAAGCATACTCACAGTACTGACGTGTCCAGTTTTTCTGAGCAGCTTGTGCCAATGTCAACACTAAAAAAGCACAAACATATGTGGGGTAAAACATATAACTGCGTATCTAGCAAGATTCATAGTGTACTACAGCAGTATGTGACCTATATTCACAATTGTGCACATATTTTGGACATGGGTTTGCCATTAACAAGGTGTGTGGTATAATAGTAATACATTTACTGGACCTTATACCCATTGTGATGGATGATATATTTCTTTACATATCAGCTTGATGTATATCTGCTGTGGCTAGGTGGTGCATCATGCTGCATACAGTGTGCCAGGTACTCTTGTATAGTCTTGTATAGTGATTTTATTTTGTTGCTGTGCAGATCATGGTTCATTAGATTGAGAGTGAGCCAGGCACGTCCAAGCAGTTGTGGGGTGAGCAGTAATAAGTAGCAGTTAAAGTGTTTCACTCTTGGTTAGCTAATAGGTTGCTATATATGGCAGTTCAGTGATATCTGTACTGTATAATATTAAATGTGCCATATGACTTCCTCAGACATATTTTCGTATTTATGTCTTCCAGGGATCATGGCACATCGCAGGAACCCCACTTACAGTAGTGCTGAAGATGACATAATTACTAGCAGTATGATTCAGCACTACAGTCTCATGTTCTCATAAACCAGCCAGGACCAGCAGGAGTGTACTGCAATGTGGAAAGATGTTGTCCGCAGGGTAAATGAAGTAGGCCTGCATAACCAGACATATGAGCAGGTACGCCACCACTGCAGTGATCTTCTCAGACATGTCCTTCAGCATGCTGCTGATGTGCGGAGACAACAGATTCCAACAAGAGGTGGTGTTAATATCCATCCCCCCCTCACCAGAGTGGAGGAGCTGCTCCTGAGCCTGGTGGCACCTGCCCAACAACAACAGCAGTAGACATACACCATGATGGAGGTTGGAGCCATCCAGCAAGCACACATAGAGCATGCAGGAAACATGGCATATCTGTAGACTACTGTTATCTGTATTGGTAGATCATGCATATGTGAGATGTGGAGTGTGTCGTTAAAAGATGTGGAGCCTGTTGTTGTGCAATACTGATCATTTGGAACATAATCTGTAGCCCTGTGAATGTAAACTGTTGTTGTACTGTAAGATTGCAAACACACAGTAGCAATGCCACAGTTGTGGCCACTGACAAACTGTCTCATCTCTATGTAGGTCCCTCTGGGGTGACATTAAGGCCGCAGACAGATGCTGGTGAGTGTGTTCTACATTTATTATTGTAAATAAAAAGTGCATGTCATAGTTAAGGTGTAGGCCATGTACACATGTAACACACCTACCCATAATGTATGCTGTGCATGTTTGGTGTAAGACCACGCACATCTCACTAATATGATTAGCTGCCTCAAATACATGCAGTACCCAGACCATCTAAAACAAATGTGGCTAGACTGTAGTGACCATTGGATAGGCACAGTTGATACTCAACATGCACATAACATACACATCTATGTCATACACAGAGCATTTTAACATGCTACACATAAAGATTCCCAACCCCTCTGTAAAGACACACTCCAGTATCCAAAATCTCATCCACACATTACACATAATATACCTGAGGGGTAGAGGCCTACCATGGGGCATTTAAACACTTTGCAACACACTACACATTCATGTCAGGAAATGCTCCTTATTGGTCTCCTTACAAACTCTGTGAAACGCTGAATGTAGCCAAGGTAGTACAGTTCCGGTACAGCATGAGTAGTGCTGGTTTGGGAAACATTTGTAGCCTTGAGTGACCACATGATGCTTCATGATGATGGCCTATGGTACTATACCCCATCCAGTTATTGTAATCACAGTACTACACATAGCTTTCATTGCTATACACCTTAATGTTGTGTGTGCACACATATGCACTCCTAAACAATATGCATACCAATCACCATTTGCACAACTGTCACATATATGTCTTGTGATGCTACTGAGTTTTGAATACCTGCACAGCAATGTTGTGTCCATGTATGCATTGTGTTATGCATTGTGTTCCAGGGGGAGGCCCATCACCTAATAACAAAACACATGCATCAAAGCCATGTATACTGCTAGTAACAAGGACTGCCTACACTTGCACTGCATGCTGTTGAGCAACACATGTCCTGCATGCTGACATGTGTGATTTGACAGTTTTGCTTGTGATACTGTACCCCACCATCACCTCCATTGTGTATGTTCTGAGATTGCTGGTGTTGTGTGTGTGTCTGCTTTAGGGAGGAGTGTATTTTTGTGTGTGTGCATGTGTGCATGTGCACATGTGCACATGTGTGTATATGTGCATGTGAGCATGTGCACATGTGTGCATGTGCACATGTGTGCATGTGATCTGACATCATGTTCAGGTCTTAAAGTGTGATTCCTGTTTTCCTCTCACAGGTGCTGAGGTGGGGCTGGTTCAGTACAGCAGGGAACCTGATGTCACTGAGACAGACAGTGATCATAAGGATAGGTGTGTTGAGGCACAGGCAGGTTTGTCAGGGTCTGTTGTTGGGCCACCAATTGACAGTACACAAGTCTCCACCCCATCCATGCACACAGTCATACTGCCTGTACATCCATCATCACCATTGCCCTTAGCTGAGGGACAGTGTACGGTTGGCACTGGCCAGGACAGTGTGGTATCTATGGCACATATATCAGGACACAGCAGCCATAGCCAAATGTCTGGAATGGCACCACATAGGCAGATGCCCAGGGGTTCTCATCAGAGCACTGCTGGACATCATGCCCCTGGCAGATGTGCCACACCTCTTTCTACCACACGCATGTTCCAGGCTGTCATGGAGGCACAGACACAAATGGAGCAGCACACCAGACAGGGACTAAGGGCACAGAGGACTCATAAAACCTCTGTAAATGACAGTATCCATGACCTAGCAGGTGCCATACATAATTACACAGAGGTCACTGATAGACGTTGGGGTGAGACATTGGATGTCCTCTACAATGTTGTGTCCATGTGTCAGGACAGTGTGGGACGGTTGAGACGTCGACGTGGACGTATGCCAGCAACATCAGCAGCTGGAGGTTGCCGTGGACATCTAGCAAGTCACAGCCGCTCCTGTAGTGCCAGTACCAGCCCCAGGAATGTTGGGGGGCTATCCATAGACCGTCCTAGAAGACCGCGTGCATGTGGCTCTTGCCAGTCCCAGCAGGGACCTGGATCCAGTGGACATATGTCAACCTCTTTGGATAGTATCTGATACTGTCTGTAGCACCCCTGCCAGGCACAGGTTCCGTATCCATGGCCAGAGACAGTGATCTGTAAAGCCTGCCAGGTACATTCTGTAGCTGTCTCACAAATCCCCGTATATGGCAGCCACATGGTGGAACTGTGTGCATGCAGACACACACACATAAACCAGAAACCTAGGGCAAACACATACCCGCACACATTACATCAACATTGGCCCATGACAGTACTCATGGCCCTCACATGCACACACTCACACACGCATGTCGATTGTATCGCTCAGTGTAGGTCTCTGGCATACCAACAACACACCCTGTGCATATGATGAAACCTGTGCCACCTCCTGTCATCTGTAACATTGATGCAGGAACAGGCTAACATGGTGCTGATACACAGGGTGACTTTAATAAAGTATAGCAATGGTTGAATGTGTAGCATGTTGTCAGCAGTAAAGTGTAATGATATCCTTGAAGGTGTAGCTGAGCAGGCATGATGCATTAAAGCTGTAATTAGCAATGTTGTATTGTTTCCACCAGTGCTTATTCCAATTGTGTTTTGTTTGCCCATGTGCCACTTGGCTGATGTGTGTAGTTGTGTCAGCATGTGTTATACAGTGGAGAGTAAGTGTGGGGTGTGTGCAGCACAGGTCTGCAGTTGTACATTTGTGAACATGGTGGAAGTGCACTGTCTACATGTACGTGCATATTGGACACATGGGCAGGGTGACGTCCTGTATTGGTCAGTGTTAACACTCTATACTTTCTATCGGTGACCAGTATGCCTTGTACTACACACATTTTGGAACTTGAGTACACATGTGTGTGTATGACACAGGCTGACACTGTGCTGTGGGTGATGCTGTTGTTGCTATCTGTCATTTGATTGCATTACTAAAGTTAACACTGTCCCAGCTGCATAATCCTTTATTAATGCACACTGTACACCTACAGGGTTGCATGGACCGTGCTATCACAAACACAAGAAATTCTCACTTATACAGTAAAAGTGCATTAGTCTCATGGACCCCTGCCATAAACTAAATATATAATAGAAGGTGTGAAGTTGTACCAAAAGAGTTACATACCAAGAAGGGATAACCTCTCTGGTCAGTATCATTGGGAAAATACAATCCCTCAATAAACATACAAGGCAAGCTTCAAAATACAAAATGGCAAGGATTCCAAAGACAACACTAAAGCTTTCTTCAGTGTTGTTCATAATCTACAGCGGAAATCTCAGATCGGGTCATAGTTAATGTAAATGGTCACAAAGTACACTTATCTGACTGACATTACCAATTCCTTGTCAGACAGTTTGAATGCGGATTTCACCACCCTGTCATTACACAAGGGCCACATTTCCAGACCAGAAGAATGTAAAACCTGATGATTCACAGACACTCTAGTTAAAACATCTCTTTAACAAAGTACACACCACAGTGGCAATGGTACTGGACAGTGTCCCTGGCTGTGTTTTACACAAGCTGACATATGAAGTCACCACTCACCTAAACGCTCTGTCCAGATGCAGCCTCTATACAGGTTACATACTTGTGGAATTACACACGGTAATTGTGTTCACAGTCCACAAGGGTTGAGCTACAACGTCTTCTTCTTCTCCTTTCGGATGCTCCCATTAGAGGTCGCCACAGTACATAATTTCTTCCTGGCCTCTGCATCTTGTGCTATCACACCATCCACCTGCATGTCCTCTCTCACCACAGCCATAAACCTCATCTTAGGCATTCCTCTTTTCCTGTTACCTGGCGGCTTCATCATTAGCATCTATTTCACAATATACTCTGCATCCCTCCTCAGCACATGTACAAACCAACTTAATCCTGCCTATCTGGCATGGTCTACTAACCTTCAAACCTGGCCTGGCCCCCTAATATACTTATTCTTAAACCTGTCCACCCTCATCACACCCAGTGCAAATGTTAACATAAATTGATTAAGGGTAGAACTACAACAGGTCCTGGAAACTCTCACCCTATAAGCCAGTCCAATGTTTTCTGGAAGGCTATGGAGCACAGCATTATGGAACACATTAACAGAGACATTATGAACCTGCAAACACTGCACCATACCCACTTAGGTTCTCTAAAGGCCAGATCATGGCTCCAACACCTAGTAGACTTCAAGCCAGTCAACAAGGCTATAGGTGAGGGAGGGGAGGTCAACACAGCCAAGCTATAGCTCACCAGCAATTCATACCCATCCCACATACTGGTATTATACATAACCTCAACAGACTGACCATAAACGATTGTTAGATGATGGCTTGACAACTGACGCACAGATGTAGGACACACAGTAACATTTGCAGCCTCCATGTACTATTCTATGCCAGTAACAAGTGGTATTCACCTGCACTCAGTCCTGGGACTACTCCTGTTTGGCATATAGCTTTCTTAGGTACAAGCAAACACAGTAGGGATATGTCTGCCCACATTTGATGACAATGCATACTGTGGGCTATACTTTATTTTCCAGATGACACACACATCCTACAAAAGGGTATCATACAGACAGATACCTGGTGTCAAACTCATGATGTAAAGCTATAAGCCTAAGAAAGCATAGTTATCCACTTTTAGAAAACAAAGTATCCCCAGAGTACCACATAGGTAGTAGCCCCCAGAATGTGGAACAGGTACTAATGTATATATAGAGGCATGTGTTAAGTCATCTCTCCTTTGATGATTACATTACCAAAGGGTTTTGGAAATCCATCTGTGGAGCACATAAGCAATAAAGGGTTTGCATGCAGATCCACAGAGGTTGTTGCACACCTATAATGATTAGTCACCTTTGCCAGACTTTGCTTGCTTTGGAACAGGTTTCAAATATACCTCAAGCATAAACCCTCACTCACACTCTTCAATACAAACCAAGATGAGTGGATGTGAAATGGAAGATGTAGCCCAGGGATTACTGCAGTGGCTAAGCTTGTCACAAGCATACAGAAGTGACCTAAGGTCTGGAAAGCGCCAGCACACTCTAGCAAAGATAACACATGCGTTCATGGAGAAAGCAGAGTACCCACCTATGAAATACTTGAGGTCACATGTATGTATATGGATTTGCCCCACAGCTACCTTACATGTGTAATGTACATACAGTTGTCATTGTGATATGTCATACATTAGAAAAATCAAAACCCACTCCACATTGGCCAACGGTGTCACACACCTGGAGCACAGACACACACAGTCAGCAAGTGCAAGATTCAAACTCTTTCCTAACTACATTATGATACTACAGCAGTATGCATTTACATGCTGTGCTATACACATTACTGGGATTTCACCTTTCCACAGGTATATTTGTAGGTTGGTGACATCATCAGACTCGACAAAGATGAGTATACCACTTTTAAGGGGTGTAAATAGTCTCCAAAAAGGTTGCTTTTTCCCAGGGAGACACATACAGTAGGTAAATGCAAGATTCAAACCCCTACCGAATTACATTATGATACTACAGTAGTATGCATTTACACGATGTGCTATACACATTACTAGTGTTTCACCTTTCCACATGTATATTTGTAGGATGGTGACATCATGAGACTTGACAAAGATGAGTATACCACTTTTAAGGGGTGTGAGTAGTCTCCAAAAAGGTTGCTCCTCCCCAGGGAGACACACACACACAGTTGGCAAGTGCAGGATTCAAACCCCTACCTAACTACATTATGATACAATCAGTAGTATGCATTTATATGACACGCTATATACATTACTAGTGTTTCACCTTTCCACAGGTATATTTGTAGGATGGTGACATCATGAGACTTGACAAAGATGAGTATACCACTTTTAAGGGGTGTGAGTAGTCTCCAGAAAGGTTGTTTCTCCCCAGGGAGACGCACACACACTGGCAAGTGCAGGATTCAAACCCCTACCTACCTACATTATGATACAATCAGCAGTATGCATTTACATGACGCGCTACACACATTACTGGGATTTTATTTTTTCACAGGTATATTTGCAGGATGGTGACATCATCAGACTTGACAAATATGAGTATACCACTTTTAAGGTGTGTGAGTAGTCTCCAAAAAGGTTGCTCCTCCCCAGGGAGACACACACACAGTTGGCAAGTGCAGGATTCAAACCCCTAAACCTAACTACAGCAGTACACATTGACACGGCACTCTATACACATTACTGGGATTACACCTTTCCACAGGTATATTTGCAGGATGGTGACATCATCAGACTTGACAAAGATGAGTATACCATTTTTAAGGTGTGTGAGTAGTCTCCAAAAAGGTTGCTCCTCCCCAGGGAGAGACAGATGCACACACACACACACACACACACACACACACACACACACACACACACACACACACACACACACACACACACACAGTTGGCAAGTGTGGTGTTCTTAATCCAAACTAAGTACTTCTTTACACTTCAGCAAGCAATATGGAATTACAGGGTGCAATACAGACATTACTTACTGACAGTCTGCACAAAGGTTTTTTTCACATTTGCTAACCTCAGCAGGCTTATCATACTAGGTGTATTGTGAGTGTATTGTATGCATAAGCCATGACAATATCATATATGGGTTGATGCACTACATGCTGGCACACTCAGGGTCAAACCTTGAGCAGCATCTTACCTTCACCTACATGATACTGCAATATAACAGAAAGATGATAAACTTCAACAATTGGCTGAGCTTCTGGTGTCATTCAAAGCGGATCCAGTCTCTGTCTGCCTGTGATGACATGATAGACAAGCCTTGTTGCTTTGCTACAGATGGTTTGCATCTGTCACCCCTATGCTTCTGAATACTGGGCAAGGCTCTTGCTGTCCCCATATTACCTTTTTTAGGCAAGGCTCAAAGGTTCATAGGTTTATAGGTAGGTACTAGGCTATCGGCCCTGGGGCCTATACAAGCCCAGCCAAAAAGGTACCCTGGCTTTTGCCACCCAAGAAATTTATTTTCCTTTGCCACTGTCAAGCAGAGACACAGAAGTGATCCCCAGGGTGAATTTCCTATTTCCCACCCAATCATCAAGATTTTTCTTGAAGAGTGCTAATGAGGAGCTTTATTTGATATAGATAGGTAGTTTATTCTGGAGTATATGAAGTCTCTGGGACTGGAATCTATCCCTCCAGCATGTTCTGTTTATTGTAGTGACAAGGTTTAGGTCCCTAGAGCGTGTAGGTTCATAGGTTCATAGGTAGGTACTAGGCTATCTGCCCAAGGGCATTTATAAGCCTAACCAGAATGTGCTGGCTTTCGCCTCCCTTTTAAATTAGTTTCCTGGGCCTCTGTCTAGCAGGGCCACTGAAGTGATCCCAGGGATAAATTTACAATTTCCCATCCACTCGTCAAGATTCCTCTTGAAGAGAGTCTGCAAGGGGCTCTGCCTAACATCAACTGGGATTCTGTTCCAGAGCGAGGGAAGTCTCTGGGACAGGAATCTATCCCTCCAGCACATCCTGTTTATTGCTTTGCTGAGCTGAGGTTTAATTCACTGGAGTGTGTGGCTCTAAGAGATTTGTTTTTCTTGAGGTGGAGCATGTCCATTAATTCCGGGCTGGACATGGCCTCATACATCAGGCATAGATCACCTCTGAGCAGGCAGGAAGCAACCAAGTAGAGCTGGAGTTTCTTTAGTCGAGCTGCATAGGGCATCTCTTTGAGGCCCATGATCCTCTTGGTGAGGTACTTCTGTGGTCTTACCAGCTGTTGCATGTGCCAATTAAGGTACATACCAAATGGGGAATTGTATTCTATTATGGGCCTAATGAATGATGAGTAGAGGGGCACAATGACCACTCCTGATCTAGAGGTGACCCTTTTTGTGATTGGGTGGGCTACATAGAAGGAATATGTAACCACTTTGGCAATGTGATTATCAAAGCAGAGGTTACTATCTACCTGGGTCCCCAGGTCCCTAATTACATTTTCTATACCTAGTGGATTACCACCTATGTGGTAATTCGTGGGCACTTTGTTTTTTCCAAAGGGGATGACTATGCATTTTTTGGCATTCAGCTTGAGGCCATGGTTTTGACACCAGGTATTTGTCTCTGTAAGACCCTTCTGGAGGATGTCTGTGTCAGCCAGAGAGTCGATTATGGCCCCCAGTTTGCAGTCATCTGTGAATTTGGTCAGCCATAGTCCTCCCGTGCTTGCCTGTACCTCAGAGAAATATATACTGAACAGGAGGGGTCCCAGGACCGAGACCTGTGTGATGCCACTTGTGACTGGTTTAGAGTCAGACATGGCACCCGCAACTCTCACCATGCGTGTTCTATCCGTGAGCCAGCTGGCCACCCATCTTGTGACATAGGGGTTAATGTTCAAGCTGGTAAGCTTGTCTATGATGCCAGAGTGGGGAATGGTGTCGAAGGCCTTTGTGAGGTCCAGGTAGGCTGTGTGGACTACATTCCCTTCATCTATGGCTTCGGTAACTGTTTCAAAGAAGTCAACTAGGTTTAGGAGGCAGGATCTGCCTTTAACAAAGCCAAATTGGGTAGGGTCCTGTGTCTGGAGCTTTCCAATGTCTCTGTTTATGAGTTCCATAATAATTTGCTCCATAGCTTTGCAGAGCAGGCTGGTCAGGCTTATAGGGCGATAGTTCCCAGGTTCTGTTGTGGCACCACCTTTGTGGAGCGGGATGACTGTTGCTGTATGCCATTCTTTGGGTACATAGCCTGTGTTAAGGCTGAGTCTGAACAGTGAATTTAGGTGAGGGTTTAGTTCCTTTTGAAGCTCGTGAAAGACGCAGCCTGTGACACCATCCAGTCCCATTGATGCTGTGTTCTTAGCTTTGAAAGGGCTATTTTTACCTGCATGTCCATGATGTCTGGGGCTCTGCATTCTTCTAGGATGGACACAGGCCCTTTTGGGGGTGGGGAGGTGAAGTTTGCACTAAACTTGTCGGCCAGGATGTTGGCAATGTCAGTTGGTTCAGTGTATTTTTTTCCATTTTGCAGTAGCTCAAAACATATCTGAGAGTTGCCACCTAAATGTTTGATATAGCTAAAAAAGGCTTTGTGGTTATCTTTAGATTCCTTGGCAATTTTTCATTAGAAACTGGCCTGGGATGATTTTATGGGCGATTGTAGTTTCTTGCTAATAATGATCAGTGATGCCTTTTTGGAATTTTGCTCTATCATGTAGTAGTTTCCTCCTTCTGTTGTATAGCTTATTTATGGCCAAGAACCACCAGACTGGTTTCCTCTTTTAGGAGGAGTGAGTCTTGGTTTTACTCAGGATGGATCGATCCATGCATCCCTGTAGATGCTCATATAATGAACTTGTAAAGGATTCTGTGGATTGGATAGCATTATCCTGTAGCAAGGGGGCTTTGAAACTTTCCACTTCGGTCTTGAGAAGTGTGAAGTTTGCTTTTGAAAAGTTTTTCACAGTGGTTTCCTTGACTGGGGGTGGAGTCGGGATGTGGATGTCCAGTGTGATTACTTTATGATCTGATCTTACCAGTGAGGGGTTTACCTCTGGTGTGGAACACTGATCCCCCATGTTGGTGATGATCAGGTCCAGTATGTTGTCACCTCTAGTGGGTGTGGTGACCAGCTGTTCCAGGGCATTTAAGTTTATAAACTCTAGGAAGCATTGGGCAAAGGAGTTTGTACTTGAGTAATTGTCCCAGTCAATGTTTGGGTAGTTGAAATCTCCTAATATCATGGTGTTTGCTAGGACCTTTATATTTTCTAGTGTTCTCAGGAATGCTGAGTGAGGGTCCTGAGACAAGGTAGGTGATCTGTACAAGGCTACAATCTGATAAGCAGCTTTGCCCACTGTTAGTTGCACTTGGATGGTCTCCGAGGCCTCGTGCTGTGCCACTAACCTGGAGGTGTGGGTATCCTTTATGAAAATGGATACAAACCCTCCTTTTGTATTTCGGTCCGGGTTTTGGGGCCGAAGCTCGGAGAGATTGGGATTTTTTTAAGTGGAGCATGTCCAACAGCTCTATGTTTGACATAGCTTTGTATGTTAGACCGAGATCACCTCTGAGTAGGTGATATGCGACAGAGCAAAGCTGGAGTGTTTTGAGACGGTCTGTGTAGAGCATGTATTTGAGGCCACTAATCCTCTTTGTGAGGTATTTCTGCAGGCTTTCCAGTTGTTGTAGATGTCTTGTGAGGTACATACCAGAAGGGGCATTGTACTCTATAATGGATCTAATGAGTGATGAGTATATGGGAACAATTACCTCTTTTTTTCTGCATGAGAAACTTTTATGATGAGGTGTAGAAGGATTTCCTGACTATTGTGGAGATGTGATTATCAAAGGAGTCTACTGACCACCTGTGTCCCAAGGTCTCTTATCACACTTTCAGTGTTAAGTATACTACCGCCTATGTTGTAGTTCATGGGTACAGGGTTTTTACCAAAGGGGATGACAATGCACTTTTTGGCACTGAGCTTGAGGCCATGACTTTGACACCGGGCATCTGTCTCAGTGAGGCCCTTTTGTAGGATGTCCACATCGTTAGTAGTTTTGATTATGGCTCCTAGTTTGCAGTCATCTGGGAATTTCATTAGCCAAAGACCTTCTGTGTTAGCCTGTACTTCAGGGAAGTAGATACCAAACAGGACAGGACACAGGACTGAACCCTGTGGTACTCCACTTGTCACTGGTCTGAAGTCGGACTTGGAGTATGCTACTTTCACAGTGTGGGTTCTGTCAGTGAGCCAGTTGGCAACCCATCTTGTGACATAGGGATTTATACCTAGTTTAGTGAGTTTATCTATAATTTCAGAGTGGGGGATGGTGTCGAAAACCTTGGCAAGATCTAGATAGGCTGTGTGAACCACCTTACTCTTGTCTACGGCTTTGGTGACTGCTTCGAAGAAGTCTATCAGGTTTAGGAGACATGATCTGCCTTTTCCAAACCCAAAATGGTTGTGGTCCAGAGTTTGAAGATTGCCAATGTCTTTGTTTATAAGTTCCATGATGATACGTTCCATGGCCTTGCAGACCAGGCTCATCAGGCTAATGGGGCACTAGATCCTGGGGTCCATGGTGACTCCCCCCTTGTGTAGTGGGATAACTGTCACTGTGCGCCATTCAGCAGGCACAAAGCCTGATGTGAAGCTATGATTGAACATGGTACTTAGGTGTGGTGCCAGTTCATTCTGTAGTTCATGTAGAACGCAGCCTGGGATGTTATCAGGTCCCATGGATGATGTGTCCCTGGCTTTGGAGAGTGGTTTTTACCTGTGCAGCCATGATGACAGCAACTTTGCATTCTTCCGGTATAGAGATAGACTCTTTCATGGGTGAGAGGTGGCTAAAGTTAGCACTGATCCTATTTGCCAGGATGTTGGCAATATCAGTTGGGTCTGTATATTTAGTGCCATTGTGCTGTAACTCAGAGCAGATCTGAGTGTTGCCATTGTGATTCTTGACATAACTATAGAATGCGTTGTGGTTGTCTTTAGAATCAGTGGTGATTTCGTTTTCGTAACTAGCTTTGGAGGATTTTATCAGGGATCGCAGCTTCTTACTAAGTCTGACCAGGGAGCTCCTCCACTCATGGGTTTTACCCTCTTTTGTAACAGTTTCTTCCTTCTGTTGTGCATTTGTTTATGGCAGGGGACCACCAGATTGGCTTCCTTTTCTTGGATGATAGTGTGTTGGTTCTGTTTGGGATAGCACGATCCATGCACTCATGTAAGTGCTTATTAAGTGCAATTGTGTAGGATTCAGTAGTCATAACTATATTGTCCATCGGCATGGGTGTCCTAAAGTTCACCACTTCTGTCTTAAGAATCATGAAGTTGTCTTTGGAGATATTTTTTAACATGGTTTCCTTAATGGGGGGTGGGGGCAGAATGTGGATATGTAGGGTAATTAGCTTATGGTCATATTGGACCAATGAGGCGTTGACTTTAGGTGTGGAACACCGGTCACTCATGACAAACCAAACCCTGTAACCAACACAAATAACCACAAAGTGAGCTAAATGCTACTCATTACCAGATGTCTCAGCCTCCAGATGCACACACCCACGGCACTTCTCAGTATGGAGAATATTGATATCTGTGCACTAACAGAAACCTAGTTCAAGGCTCCAGAGAGCACACCAGCACTACCAGGATACTACTCATTCCATACCTTCCAGCATCAGAACCTGGATCATAGCACATAGGGTGGGGATGTATCCATATTCATCAAGGAATCTTACACCTCTCTCTACATGCTCTCTACAGGATATGTACCCATAGAATGTTGCACAGCAACGTTCTTCCCACTCCCCAGGGGTGGGGGCCACAAAAGACCCCTGGAATTCATGCTCTATAAACCTGATGAGTCTGATCTGCAAGGCAATGGAGCCAATCATAATGGAAGTCAACAATAAAGACATTGGGAACCTTCACATAGTTGAGCACACCCAGTTTGGCTTCGTCAAATGCAGATCACGCCTTCTGAACTGGGGGGATTTCTTTGAAACAGTTACCCAGGCTACAGATGATTGAAATGAGCTCTACACAGCCTACCTATACCTCGCTAAGGCCTTTGACACCATTCCCCAGTCAGGTATCATAGATGAACTCACCAACCTGGGCATGAATCCATACATCACAAGATGGATTGCAAACTGGCTCACAGATAGAGCCCACAAATTAAGAGTTGCTGGCTACATGTCAGACTCTACACTGGTAACAACTGGTGTCCCCCAGAGTTCAGTCCTGGGGTCCCTCCTGTTTGGTATAGACTTCTCAAAAGTACATGCCAACACAGGAGGGTTGTGGTTGACTAAATATGCTGGGAACTGTAAAGTGTTTGCCATAATAGATTCCCCGGATGACACAAATATTCTCCAGAAGGGACTCTATGAGACAGATGTGTGGTGTCAGAATCATGGCCTCAAGCTCAATGTGGAAGAATGCATAGTAATCCCCTTTGGTGAAAACAAAGTACCCACAAACTACCACATAGGTGTTACTCCCTTAAAACTGACAAAGTAATAAGGGATCTGGGGACACAAGGAGATAGTCATCTTTCCTTTGACAACCATGTTGCCAAAGTGATTGGGAAATCCTATGTGGCCCACCTAATCAACAAAGGGTTTGCATCAGGATCAAAAGAGGTAGTGGTGGCCCTCTACTCTTAAGTCATCAGGCTCATCATTGAGTACAATGCACCATTTTGGATGTACTCAACTAAGCATATCCAGCAGCTGTAGAGACCACAGAGGTATCTCACCAAGAAGATTACTGGCCTCAAACAGTTGTGTCATGCAACACAACTGGCAAAACTAAATCTGTTCTCCATTCTGTACCACATACTCAGAGGCACACTCTCCTAACATACAGAGCCATGTCCAACACATAACTGTTGAACATGCTCAATCTATGGATAACAAAATTGAGTCACACTACACACTCCAGGGATATGAACCTCATCACAACAATGAATACAACATGCTGGTGGGATAGAGTACCATCCCAGGCACTTGCCTTACTGTGGAACAGAGTCCCAATGTACATCAGACAGAGCCCCTCACTGACATTCTTCAATAGGAACCTTGATGAGTGGATGGGAAACAGACAATTCACGCCAGGCATCACATCAGCAGCCCCACTAGAAAGGGGCTTAGGGTACTCACTATTAGAACTAGGGCTTGGTAGACTACCCAATGGGGTGGTGAAAGCTGCACAACTTGCCTAAGCTAATATATGCCTTTGTGAAGATAGTCTACTACATACCTATGAACCTATGTGACAGGTACATGTCTACAGATAGTAGATGTGTACTTCATTGTACAGTCATGTTGTATAGCAGGCACATGGACCACATACACTGTAATGCTTACAGATACTGGTGGTTGTTATGTACAGTGGGTGAGATGTGCACCTCATGTCTTTTGTGCCATTGGGATGTGTGCTAGGTAGGACAGTCCTGGATGGCTCCCTGTCATGGACACTCTCTTACACACATCTCTGCCCATCCATCTTTGGCTTATTATACTGTGTTCCCCCTACGAATATATATAGGTACATAGGTAGGTAATAGGCTATCTGCCTGAAGGCATATATTAGTATGGCCAGAGTGTGCAGCTATCACCACACATGAGGTTAGTTCCTTAGGCCTCTGTGTAGTAGAGCTGATGAAGTGATCCATGGTGTGACAGTTCTGTTTCACATACACGCATCAAGGCTCCTCTGGAAAAGTGTCAGTTAGGGACTCAGCTTAATGTAGATTGGGAGCCTGTTCCAAAGCAAGGGAAGTCTGTGAGTTAGTAATATATCCCTCCAACATGTTCTATTTACTGCTATGATGATGATATCCCTAGAGCATGTGGCACAGTGAGCTTGGGTTTACTTCAGATAGCGCATGTACATCAGTTCTGTATTAGAAATGGACCTGTCTGTTGGGCAGAGATCGCCTGAGTAGACAGTATGCAACAGAGTACAGATTGAGTTAAATTCAGTCTTGTTGCATGGGGCAACTGTTTGAGGCCATTAATCCTCTTGTTGAAGTACTTCAGTGGTCTTTCCAGCTGCTGAAGGTGCCTAGTCAGATTCTTTGCAAGTGTGCCATGATACTCTCTGATGGGTCTGATGACTGATGAGTAGAGGGAACCTCCTTTGACCTACATGCAAAGACCTTTGCAATTTGTGGGAACACATAGCATGATTTTCTAACCACTTTGTGAATGTGTTTCTGGAAGTAGAGATGACTATCCACATGTGTCCATAGATCCCTTATTATTACCTCCATATTTAGGGTGATGGCACCTATGTGATATTTGTATGACTGTAGCTGGAGGCCATAATTTTGACAGCACATCTGTCTGACTGAGACCCTTTTTAAGGATGTCTCTGTTGTCCCAAACATTGATTATGACAACCTTTTTGCAGTCATCCACAAACTTTGCTAAACATAGCCCTCATGTGTTTGACTATATTTCTGAAAAGTATACACCAGACAGGAGGGATCCCAGGACTGATCCATGGGGGACAGCAGTTGTTATCAGCTTGAACAGGACACCGCAATTCTTACCTTGTGGGATCTATCTGTGCCCCAGTTGGCAATCCATCAGATGACATACATGTTTATGCACAGGTTGTTGATTTTGTGGATACGACATGTATGTGGGATGTTAGAAAAGGGCTTTTCAAGGTCTATGTAGGCCATGTGGAGCTCATTTCATTGATGTATGTCATGGGTGACTGCCTTGAAAACTGTCTAGCAGGTTTAGGAATCATGATCTGCCCCTGACCAAACCACAATGGGTAGGGTTGGGTGTTTGTAGGCTCCCAATAGCTCTGTTTATGAGTTCCATAATGATGGACTCCATGGCCTTGCAGATCAGGCTTATTAGGCTTATAAGACTATAGTTCCCATGGTCTGTTGTGCACCGACACTTGTGGAGTGTGCCTAACGTTGCTGTAACCCATTCAACAGTTTCATATCCTGTACAGAGGGTGAGTCTCAACAGACTGTTCAGGTGCAGGGTCTGTTTGTTTTGGAGTTCACATATGACACAGCCAGGGAAACCATGTCATCCCATAGACGCCGTGTTTTTAGGTTTGGATAGAGCTGTTTAACCATTGTATATGTGATTTCTGGGTTTTCACAATCTCCAGATATGGTAATTGGCCCTTTTGTTAGTGAGAGGGGGGTAAATATGTATGAACCTGTCTAACAAGATGTTGGCAATGTCAGTCATGTACATGTATTCATTTACACTTTGCACTGACTCAGAACATATATGAGTTTACATTGATATTTATGACATAGCGAAAGAAAGCTTCATGGTTCTCTATGGACTCTTTGGCAATATTTATGCCAGAACATGGCTTGGATAATGTTAGGAGTGCTCATTGTTTCTTGATGATACTGATCAGAGATTTATTAATCTTCTTTGCATTTTCACTTTCATTGAACAACTTAAATACTTGCAGTACATAGTTTGATTATGACAGGGGTCCAATATATTATATGGGTCTGTTTTCATATCACTGTGTGCGCAAGGCAGGATTGGTGACTAGTGACAAGTGTCTGGAGTAAGAACTGCAGCTGCCAGATATGTGTGGCCCACTGCTGTACTCAGACATGGCTTAAGTGTGTGAGCATGCCCGGTATGACCTTTCAGTATGTTGTAGACTGACATTTGCTTTGTTTGTTTAAGTGTGTGAACATGCCCAGTATGACCTTTCAGTATGTTGCTGACTGAAATTTGCTAAATTTGTTCAAGTGTGTGAGCATGCCCACTATGGGCATATATACTATATGTGTGCAAAAAATCAAGTTGGTTTTTACTTCAGGGCTCACCTTTGTGTTGTACATCGACAGGAAGCACGCTGTGTCTGCAGGGCTTCCATGAGTCAATTTGCATATACTTATCAACATTTCTACATACAGGGGGGACAGCTATTATTTGTACATTTCTACCCGGGGGGAACACCTGATTGTTACTGTGGGTGTACATAAGATGAGGGATACACCTGATACTTATACACATTTGCTAGGCCTGCACTGCTATGTCAGGTACTCCATTTCAGTCTGTACTGTTGCCTATCGTACTGCCTTGAGGCATACCACTGTAGTACAGACCTTAGCTTCCAATTACAACGCATATCAGTTTGTGACTTCATAGCCTACCCAACCCACATCACACTGCCTGGCCTGCTGTTATCTGTCTGCATAGGCCTGGGGGGAGGTTACTCATATGCCTTTTCAGAGGGCAGGATACAGCATTTGTTTATGTTTGCATTTGTCTACAATTGTCCTGCTGGCTGTGACTGTTAGGTATGTGACCCCCCCCAACTGGTATGTGTGAGTGACTTAAGTTGTGTTTGTGCCAGTGAAATGCTGTCATGGCTTAGTGGTTCAGTACTGTGACTATAGTGCACAGTATCCTGAGTTCAAGCCCTGTCACTGCTTTTTATTTTTCTGCTGGGCAGACCTGACTGGTTAAGGAACAGTAAAGCAGGTGTGAGCGTGTTGACCCGACTTTGCTCGACTTTGCCCGACTTTGCCCAACATTGCCCGACTTTGCACAACATTGCCCGACGCTGCCCAACATTGCTCTGGTTAGTGCGGTGTGCAGCTATATGCAATTGTATTTAAATATGCTCAATACTGGTAAATTTTGCTTAGCAGTGCTTTATATTGCTTAAAATAGGGAATCATGCCTCAGGTGGTGCTGCAGGGCTACTAATGTTGGATGCACATATTACACTCACTATACATGTTTGAAAACAGGTAGTGTCAAGTTAGGCATCCCTTTTACTGTATGTGCGAGTCAGAGAGAGGTGTCATTTCCAGGGTTCCTACTGAGTCAGTGTATGTGCTATGTGTTGCCTCTTTGCCAAGGCCAGGGCATACTGGGCACACCTCCTTCTGCCTACTGGGGCAGACTCAGGTTGTTCCTCCTCCGAGTCACGCTGTGCCTGTGCAGGCCTTGGCAATGGTGGGGGGCTGTTTAGCCCTGCCCCATGTTGTTCCTGCTGCAGCTGTTTCTGCAGGATCATATTGTGTAGCATGGCACATACCATGACAATTTGGGTACATGTAGTTGGTGAGTACTGCAAGGCTCCACCTGATGTGTCCAGGCACCGGAACTGTGACTTGGGCATCCCAAACACATGCTCAATTATGTTTCTTGTTTATGCGTGTGCCTCATTATGGAGTTCTTGTTCATGTGTGTGTGTGCATTTCTGATGGGTGTCATCAGCCATGGCTCCAGTGTGTATCCAGCATCCCCCACTAGGTGACCATCAGAGATGTCCCCATTGGCAAATCTCTGGTACAGCTGCGTCAGATGCCAGATGTGGGAATTGTGATAACTTCCAGGGCAGCCAGCGCACACACATTCATTATTATGCCCTGGGCATCGCACATTACCTGGCAGTTGATGGAGGGGAAGCCCTTGCGGTTGATGTAGACCCTACCCTGCTCACCGGGTGGTGCTTTGATGTGTATGTGCGTGCATTCTATTGCACCCACTACCTCAAGGTATTCTGCTATTTGGTGGAAAAGACACATATTGCTGGCCAATGCCTCACTGGAATTGGGGAAATGTACGTGCTCACCGACATGTGCTGACATGGCATCCAGGAACTGGTGCAGTACCCTGGATGCTGATGCCTGTGAAATCCCCATCATATCACCAGTTGGTCTCTGGAAGGTACCTGTAGCTAGTATTCTTAGGCCAACACATACCTTGGTATCCACTGGGATGGGTTCCCCTCTGTTGGTTCTGTGTGTGAGGCATGGCCGGCACATCTCAACAATTTGCTGCAGGAGGTCTCTGTCCACCCTATAGCACTCCACTATCTCCGGCTCATGTAGCCCTCGGTAGGTTATCCTGGGTCTGTACACTCTTCTCCATCGCCTCACTGTGAGTTGCTCAGCAGCATTCACAATATCACCACCCTCAGCATCTTGCACATGTTGGTTTATGATAGCAAGAGCAGTCCTTAACATTTTGTCTGACTTTAAAGTTTTTAAGCTTTCCCTCTCTGTATACTGCAGTGTTGCAGAGTTCTTTGGAAAAAACAGGGAAGAATGCTGTTTGCAGAGTTTAAAGTGCTGGGCTGAGCTGGGCTAGTCTGCTACCTGTGTAATTGACTGATTCTGATATATTTCACCTGGCAGCTCTGCTAGTTCTCCTTGGTTAACTTCCTACTACTTCTTTTCCTTTCTTTTCCCTTTCTGTTTCCGCCCATGGCAGCGCCGTGCAAACAAGAGCACACACATGCACACAAGCGCACACATGCGCACATGAGTGCACACGCACGCACATACTGTGTGCACATTTGCAAGAAATTTCAGATATATTCACGGCGTACACCTTTGGTTTCTGGTTTTCAAAAAGGACAACTGTAGACACGCCTCTTGCAATCCTGATCAACTCAGGGCAAACACAAGACACTGTGCTCCAATAAGCTTACAGCCTTTCTGACACACCCCCTCATGATGTTACCTATATTCTACTCTAATACTCACCTACTCCTACACTTACACTCTTGGGACATGGCTCACATGTTGGGGAAAATTGGGATTCACTATCCTTATCCCCATTTGCATAGGATTGCCTAATAATGCATGGTTACATCTCTCACACTGAGCTTCCCCCCTTAGCAACCACTACTCAGTGGCCATGTTGTCTTCAGCCTGCCATTCACCTGCATAGCAGGATACGCTTTTTAGTGAAAATGGCTATTTTTGGCTATTTTTAAATTATTTTCTTGTTTTTTTAAGCGCCGCATGTTTGCGCGGTGCTGCACTATGCTTAAACATCAGAGATCGGGAAAAAAAAAAGTTAGATTTTGATAATTTTAAACATTTATAAATGCCAATGGCCTTATATTTGGCCATTGGCATGCTTCCTCAACTGTATGCATCCTTTATTTGGAGCTGTCATAGCTTCATTTAACTATTTGCAGAACGGTACTCCGTTACCAATGGAGTACATTTCTGCAGATAACACTAATCTTCCACGGACAGGTTAGTGTTTCCTAGATTGCAAATTTACCTAATTTGCATAGCTTTCAGAAGCAAATGAGGTAATTTGCATACCATGACTCTGTCTGTGCAAGAATAGCTTTAGCAGCTCTCGTGCACACCCCTGCTGGCTGTACCAGGATCGCACGGCAGACATATTGCCTCCGTGAGCTCCTACACTCTTCTTGCACTCCATGCAAGCTTTCATAAATCCGGCCCACTGCATTATTTTATTTCCAAATATTTACAAATCATTGCAGGACGACATTGCATGTTCAAGAAAGTTAGACAAACTGGTACCTTTTTTGAAAGCTAATTTAGAAACCATCCTTAATTTACAGTATCTTAAACAGAAATAATATTACTAATTTGAATTGTGTACTCTGAAAGTATCACATATGTTCATAGGTTCATTGGTTAATAGAAGGTTAGTAGGCTAACGGCCCCAGAGTCCTTACCAGCCTAGCCATATTTATCCTGAGTTGCCCCAATTGTCAGTGGTTAGGTGAGTGAAGTTCACTTACTTTATGGTAGTTAATACTGACCTCATCTGTCCAGGAGGGACATGAGCAACACCCAAGGAGTGAATTTGTGGTCACCCATCCATTGATCTAGGTTGCGTTTGAAGAGGGTCGGAGAGGGGCTCTGTTTCACATGAACTGGAAGCTAGTTCTAGAGAAGTGGAAGTCTCTGGGAGATGTATCTATCTCTCCAGCATGACCTGTTCATGTCAGAGGCTACATTAAGATCCCTGAAGCGAGTGACTCTCCTGCAGTTTGATTTACGAATATGTAACATTTCCATCAGTGCCAGGTCAGAGACTGCACTGTAAGCCAGGTCACCCCTTAGCAACTTGTAGGAGACAGAATACAGTCACAGGGCTTTCAGTCTTTCCTCATAATACTTGTATTGCCTACCCTGTAATTTCTTTGTGAAAAACCTCTGTGGTCTTGCTAGCTGTTGCAGGTGTCTGGTGAAGTACATGCAAAAGGGAGCATTGTACTCAGTTATTGTTCTGATGAGGGCTGATTATAATGGAATTATAACATCCTTAGATCTAGATGCAATGCCTTTGCTTATAAGATGTGCCACATAAAAAGGATTTCCTTACTACTGTGGATATGTGGTAGTCAAAATTCAGAATGTTATCAACTTGAGTACCCAGATTGCGTACCACTGGGTCTGCACTTGGGGGTTGCTGTCTATAATGTAATTAACAGGGATGTCAGCTTTCCCAAAGGGAATAATAATGCATTTTATTGCATGTAGCTCTAATCCATGGCTTTGGCACCAATCATTTGTCTGCATTAACCCTGTCTGCACTTTATTACCATCGTTGGGGGACTCAATGATTGCTCCAAATTTGCAATCATCACTGAATTTGGTCAGCCACAGGATGTCCATGTTTGCCTAGACTTCTGAAAAATAAATTCCAAATAGTAAAGGGCCCAACACAGAACTCTGTGGTACACCACTGGTGACTGATCATTGGGCATTGGTGTACACCTTTACATAGCAGTCCATGTTATCTGAGTGTGACAAGACTTTGAAACTTCTTATACCATCACTTAGTAGGAGGTAATTTGTCTGTAAAAGTCTTAAGCATTTTTGAGTTTGACGGGTGTTTGGTCTTATAATTAGATTGAACAAGGCTGACTTATGGTCTGATCTTAGCTTGGAGGACATCACACGGGGGGGGGGTGTTGCAATGCTCTCCTATGTTAGTGAGTACTATGTCCAGGACATTTGAACATCTTATGGGTGTGCTGACTAGCTGTTTCAAAACGTTTGCATTGACAAGTCCAAGAACCTCTGAGCCAGCATGTTTATGGTCTTGTATGTTTCCCAGTCGATAGTAGGATAATTAAAATCACCCATGAGTAAGGTGTTCAGCTGTAAGGCAAGTGACACCAGTAAGTCCAGGTATGCAGTATGCTTTTCCTGTTTCATGGTGGACGACCTATAGCTAGCTATGATATGGTAGAGATCTTTGCCTATAATTAATTGGACATTGAGTAGCTCAAGAGAGCCATACTCTTTGACCAGTCTCGAGGTGTACTTATCCTTAATGAAGATGGATACACCTCCTCCTTTGGTTCTTTCAGGCTCAGGTTTTGGTCTGAAAGTACCAAAGGCATTGTAGCCCTGCAGGGCCAGGGTGCTTTCCATGCCTTTGAATCATGTCTCAGTGACTGCACAGACATCAGTATCTTCCAAAGTGAGGAGTGCTTCCAGGGAGTGCAGTTTCTTGTTTAGCCTCCTAGCACTGAGTTTATCTAGAGAGAATTTTGTTATGCTGGGAGGTTGGTTATTTTGACACTGCCTAAACATAGCACAATAGGGGTGGCTAATGCTTTTGCCAGTATCTGAAAGCCTAAAGGAGACAGGTGCCTTACATCTCTGGCAAAGCAGCATGGCCTGTCAACCATGTCTTCACAAGCTGATATTGGATTCTCTTGAACTGACACCAGAAGCTAAGCCAATTTTTAGAGTCAATCATTTTTTGTTTGCATTGTGGCATCATCCTTGGAGAAGGAAGAATACTGCATACAGTTAGGCTTATACTTGCCTATGACATGTAATCTGAGAACTTAGTCATGTCTCGCTTCATATAATCCAGTGAGGTATGTCTCAAGTCATTCACCCCCACATGGACTATGACAGAGTCCTACCTGTACTTGCGGTTGAGTGACTTGTGTCTTTGAGTGACTTGATGGATCCCGGCACCTGACAGGCAGCTAACCAGAACTCTCTCCTTATCCACCCTAATGAGGGAACATCCATGTATCTCAGAATGGAGTCACCTATGACCAATACATTAGGTTTTGTGGTGTTACACCTTATAGGCTTATTTGTTTAGACACTGGTGTGTGTGGTATTACGTGCTGTGGCTGTTTTTTCCATTGTTATATGTGTAAGTGGTTTCCATTTTGAAGGCCTCTGATCTTTTGGCAAATTACTATGTGTCATGCCTTTATTTAGTGTGGAAAGTGTGTGTGTGTGTGTGTGTGTGTGTGTGTGTGTGTGTGTGTGTGTGTGTGTGTGTGTGTGTGTGTGTGTGTGTGTGTGTGTGAGAGTGCACGTGTGTGTGAGTGCACGTGTGTGTGTGTGTGTGTGTGTGTGTGTGTGTGTGTGTGTGTGTGTGTGTGTGTGTGTGTGTGTGTGCGTTTGTGTGCTGACAACCTATTTGGCATTCGATTAGCCCTAATGGTGGTGTCTTGCCTTCAGTTTCATAGTGTTAGTACATTTCTAACATAAAGTATTTGTTTGTTTCAGAAGTAAGTGGTGGTCAGTATATATGACACAATTGCTACATTGCCTGAGGATGACCATGTCTATCAGGCTGGCCAGAAAGTTGATGGGAAACTGCCCATCCATGATAGCAGGCTCGTACACTGTTTTATTAAGGAAGGGAGTGGGTTAATTTGACAGAACTAGCACAGACACTACAAGAAGGACCTATACTCTGTGTAGGCTAAGGTTGCTCAATAAGGCAATGTTACTCAGTGAGCAACTGCATTTCTCCTAGAGCAGCTAAAAAGCTTGGAAGGGTTTCACTGACAGTTGTTTAGGGAAAAACTGAGCATCTAGGCCTTTGTGTCTATATAGGGCACTGCTACCACTGCTGAATGAAAAGCAGCAATGCTCAAATGTGAGGCTTAAATATGAGAAATACATTTTATGCTAACTAACAATCAGGAAAGCACACAATAAGCCTTCCACCAGCAATCCCCAACTCAGACAAGTTAAATCAGCATACTTCTGCCACAAGGGTGCAGAACAATACTTTCTTGATGTAGAATAGCTGGTTTAGAGCCCAAGTGTAACAAGACCACACAAACTACCTACAACAGACAGATACAATGTAATACAGTGCAAGTAACTACGTAAAGTAGCAGTAGACTTATAAAGTGCAAAAATAATAGCAAATAGCTTAAGAAAATGGAAAACTACAGTCACAGTATATAAGAGAAGTGAAAAAATACTTGTTTTTGTCTCTTCAGTAGTGGATTGCTTCAGGTGAAAGCAGATTCTCAGCAATCAGTAACAGAGTAGCCAAACAATGAGTAACTCTGAGTATATATGCCAAAGCCCATGCAAATGCAAGATTTAAATATGACTGAATGTTTTAAGCTAACTACCAATCAGCATAGCTCTCAACCTTGAGGAACACTCGCCTTCATAATGTGGAACAAATGGGCAAAATGTGAAACACATACTAATGGGTTACTAACAACTTCAAATAGGAAGGTCATAGGATGGTTAAAATATGTTGGTTTTACTTATAAAGAAGATCCTTTAATGAATTAATATGATTAATTTCTATTTACCATGGAATTCACTTAAACAAATTCCTAAAACTGAATGTGTGACAGACTCTTTCAATGTGGAACTTTTAGGAACTTCAAGGAACATGAACTTTTTAAGACCCCAAATGAG
>NC_056727.1:626867311-626872311 GCF_019279795.1 Protopterus annectens | reverse complement strand
TTTCTTCAATTCCTAACCCACTTGGAAAGACCACAACTCCCTTGCATGTTGCATCTTCAGTGGAAACCTCACCAACAACAGTGTCAGTTTAACCAAAGAACGTTTGTGTTTTATATATCATCTACCTAATCCTACTTGACCTACTTTGTAATACTCTGTTGAGGGTACCTGGTCAGCTTAGTCACAGCCCTGGGAGCCCCAACCATCTTAACAACCACTACAACCTTCCAGTGTCCCAACAAACCCCATCTCACTAGCTCAATCACTCTCGCTGTCCCTCACTCTACCTACCTCCACTCAAAAGTATCTCTCTCTATCACCCAATGTCCACTTACCAGTCGCTACTTGATTAACCCCCTCTCAGTCCCCTTTTACACCCCATCCTTACACTGGTCTCTTCTCTTAACAGGACTATCTCTCCCATAACCCTAGCCCACCACCGCCACTCTCCCAATACTACATCCCCACTCACCTCTCTAGCCCCACTCCCAGCCCAGTAGATATACTTTCCCTCCTGTATCCTGTTACCAGCTCTAAGGCTGTATATCCACCTAAACAGAAGTGCAAATATACTTAGCACTAACCCTCTTCCCAGCCCAGTGCCTGTTAGCTCTCAGCCCTAGGGTGTCTAATTCCCCTTCAGAGATTTGTGCATAAAATAAATCAGTGAAGCTATAGGTCTCCTCCATCTTCACCAACTTTCACTGATTGTTTCTGTGAATATTGGGCCTCTTCCAACCCAGTGCAGCGCCACCTAGTCAGCTGGTCATAAATTACACCTATCACCTGACCTCCTACGTCATCCCTGCACTCCCATGATGCTTTGGGCCTGATAAAAGGGGCACTTAGCCTCCAGGCTCATTCCTCATCCCCTAATCCTCCAATGCAGTAGTGTGTTAGTGCTGACCAGGTAAGTCCTTCATGACGAATAAGCATCATGTTCTGTGAAGCTAATGAGTTAATGGTCAAACCTGTACAACATACATAGAAAAAGCTACTAGTATCTTATTGCTTTAAGGTTATACAGTGTCTGCATCTTGCATTTGCATTGCCTTGATTTGATCTGTTTACACTGCGAAGGCATTTGATACTACATGGATGTATATTCTCTACTGGTTTAAGGTTTATAGAGTGACTGCATCTTACACTAGCGTTGCATTACTTTGTGCTGCTTTACAGTGTGATTGCATTTGGTACTATGTGGATGTACTTTCTCTAGCCACCAGCATTTTTCTTTTGCCTGACATACAACGTGTATTTCTGCCTTCAAAATACCAGGCGTATTATTATCTAAGGCTTTACCAATATGCTGCCTCGTTTACCCATGAAAGTTTTCTAGGCCTGTGTTTTACATTTTAATTGGTGTTCCTGTGAGAAGTTAGACTCATGCTACTGTGGCGTAATTAATCTTATACTACTTATGCTGAAGTTAGAGGCATAACACTAAGGAGAGCATTCTAAATCACAACTGTGTCAAAGCGACTCACTATTCTCTCCTTCTACTCTACTTTACAACTGTTACGTAGATATAATAGACATTTTGTTAAAAAGTAGTTATTAAATTTACTATGTCAGAAAATTAGATGCATGCTACCAATCAGAGCGCTCCTATTACAAGTATACCAATAGCGATGCTTGCAAGCTCTGTTCTCCCCTCTTACTCTACTATGCAGGCATATTGCGGAGAAATAGCCTTCTTGCACAAAGGTAGATAAATGCAAAAGACTTGTATGGGTTAGAAATAGCCTTTTAGATGCAGCTGTTATGTCTTATTGCTCTACAAAAGCAGCGACCTGTTATCACCATACAGAACGTCTGGTTCAGTGTCTGGCAGTATATAGTGTACTTGCGTTAAGGTTTAAAGCACACTATAGGTACTGGGCTAGAATAATGGGTGTTCCTTGTCCAGCTTCATAGCGCATTCTTTAACAAGTGCTTTGTAATACATTCAGCATTCTTGTCTTGGAATTAAGACACACATATAACTCCTAGGCTAGTTAAATGTGTGTTATAAACCTGCTGTCTTACTGTTTTTATCTTACTATCCACCTTACTGGCTGCACGTATTTACTACCTGTGCTAAACTGAGTAATATATCCCACTATAAGAGTGCTTTTGCATAGTTCTTGACCACGTGCTTTATACTCATGCTTTATGGCTGGCGTTTTACTCAGCTGGATGCTCCTGTACTAACCTATAGTCCCAAATGCAAACTAGATACAAATCTCTATTGTGATTGTACCATTGGTCAAGGTGATTTAACTCACATTTAAAGATATTAATTGTACTCAAATGAATACTGCTGTGTTACTAGAATAGATTTATGTTGTTCTCTCAAATGCAATCTGATGTAACACTTTTTAGGTCTATTGTAGACTCAATTTGTACCTAAACAGCATGACCAGATTATTAGATCTTAGTGGCTATTAGTTGACTGATAGTACCATGGTTAGTCTGTATCCCCTATCTTTGTGTAGTAACACATTAAGCATAAGCTATCATCAGTAGAAATGTGATTGCCTTGCTGTGCTGTGACTGTACTCTCCTGTTTCATACAGAGCTATACCAGTGCATATATGTGAACTGATTTACATGAAATGTGTTTGCATTGGATGTATATCATTGAATTGTGGCTATTTACTATCTTAGAGTTTACAACCATCAATTACTGAGCATACTTCTGTGTAAGAACTGTATTAAATCCTTTATTAGCTGCTTATCTTCTCTCCTGTATTATTCCATACTCCCTCATATTATCATCTCTTCACTGCTCTACCTAAATTAATTTACTCCTTTACCTACCACTCTAAATATACCCCTACTCCTTTTTTTCCCACTATATCTACCTCCTCCCTCTTACAGGTTATCTCTCCCTCCTATCCTTATCTCACCTCCTACTCCATACTACCTGTTTCTTGCTACTTCAACTACTATAAATGTATCTCACAATTGTTCTATTTTCTCCATAGTAATCCTACAGGTCCCTGGCACAAAACTTTAAGATTTTCTTCAAATCCTAACCCACTTGGAAAGACCACAACTCCCTTGCATGTTGCATCTTCAGAGGAAATCTTGACAACAACAGTGTCAGTTTAACTAAAGAACGTATGTGTTATATATATCATCTACCTAGTCCTACTTAGCCTACTTTGTAATACTCTGTTGAGGGTACCTGGTCAGCTTAGTCACAGCCCTGGGAGCCCCAATCATCTTCACAACTGCTACAATCTTCCAGTGTTCCACCAACCCCCGTCTCACTAGCTCAATGGCTGTCTAATTCCCCTTCAGAGATTTGTGCATAAAATAAATCAGTGAAGCTATAGGCCTCTTCCATCTTCACCAACTTACACTGATTGTTTCTGTGAATATTGGGCCTCTTCCAACCCAGTACAGCCCTGCTCCGTTTGCCCTCGCTAACACTTGGGCTTGCTCCGCTCCCCAACCCTACCACCTTTCCCACCCACCACTCACTGTACCTTATACCTAAGCACCACACCCACTAGTAATTACCTCACCACCCACTTAACCTATCAACCTAATTGAAACTGAAAACACCACACCCACTAACAAACTATACACTCCCAAATCAATCAACTACTACATATCCACTTACACCACACCCTTACTTACTCCTCCACCCTCCCCCATTACCCACGTATTAGCTATATCTCAACAACTCTCTCTGCATAAAGATAAAGATGACCAAATCACATAAAAACCTACTACTAACACTACTACTCTATCCAACCATTATTCTCACCCTACTCCTTCTCTCCATCCTCTCTTGCTTCCACTGCCAACTACAATTCAACAATCCAACTCCATGGCAGACTACAACCATACCTTACCACAATCGCTTAAAATGTTTTACAATCACACCAACCGATATTAATACCTGTAAGACACTCACATATGGTCATAACAAACTAACACCAAAAATTAACCCACTCACCTCCCACAAACAAAACAAACTACTTCACAAATTAACTAAACTCTATCTACACCTCCTACTCACACTGACCTGCTGTGGTGACATACACCCCAACACCGGACCCACTCACACTATTACCACTAACCCAAGCTCAGTTAACTCTATCTACAACAGACCCGCCTCATCCCGCCTTTTCCTAAACATAAGCATAAGAAGTATACTAAAGAAAATCCAGGACATTCATGCTCTACTAGCCTTATATAAACCAGACATAATCATATTAATAGAAACCTGGCTTAAACCTGAACATAGCAAATATATAATAAGAAAGGATAGGATAGAAAAGAAAGGTGGACCCCCCCCCCCTTAAACAACTCCCCCTCGATGATGCTGTCCAATATTTTAATAACACCTTTCTAGATATCTTAAACTACTATGCACTCTCTAGAACAGTAAGGATAAAAAACAACCATGCCCCATGGCTCACAAAGGAAACTAAAAACACAATGAAAAAAAAAGGATAAAAGCTGGATACTGTTTCAAAAAGATAAATCCTTTAAACTGAGGCAAAATTACCTAGAACTTCGTAATAAAGCTAAAAGACAAATTAAAGCTGACAAAACTAACTACTATATAAACATAAAACAAATATGCACATAATCCACAAAAATTCTGATCCAGCATAAGTAAAATACTATACCCAGGAAAAGCCTCCACCCCTACCCCTGTGCTCCCAAATAATGATACCAATATCCCTACACAATTCAACAACTTCTTCTCAGAAACTATACTAAAACTAGCAAATGCCCAACCAAACACAAACACTCCAACACAACTATTCACCCCACTCCACAATAATAAAACACAGACCACTACTACCTTCTCCCTGCAACCAGTCCCAACCAAGACAATCTCAAAACTCCTTCAGTGGCTTAAACCAACTACCCTGGCTGCTGACAAATTACCTGCAGATTTCCTTCAGATATTTGCAGAAGCCATATCCTATCCTGTATTTATCCTCATACACAGATCTCTATCTGAACATAAAGTACCCACCTTATGGAAAACT
>NC_056727.1:626849811-626862311 GCF_019279795.1 Protopterus annectens | reverse complement strand
TTACAAACAATAATATACATTCAAATTATGTTTGGCTTTGCTGCATTGCTGCCTGTCATGCAGTATACCTACCTTGTTTGGTTTCTTTCTGTAAATGCCCTTACAATCACTTCAGTACTTTGTCCAAGTATGCACAAACATTCAAATGACACCAAAATAATACATTTCCCCCAACAATCCCTTCAGCAGTTTGTCTGAGTATGCACAAGCACTCAGGTGACATCAGAATTAAACAATTTCCCCAACAACCCCTTCAGTAGTTTGTCTATGTATGTACAAACACCAAAATAAAAACATTTCCCCAAGAAACCCTTCAGTACTTTTTCTATGCATGCACAAACACCAAAATGACACATTTCTCCCAAAGATCCCTTCAGTAGTTTGTCCATATATCCACAAGTACTCAGGTCACGCCAAAATGAATAATTTCCCCCAACAATCTCTTCAGCATTTTGTCCAAGTTTACACAAGAAATTACATCATACCAGAAATAAACAGTTCCCCCAATGACCCCGTCAGTAGTCTGATCAAGTTTGCACAACACCAAAATGAAACGTTTCCCCCAGTGACTGCTTCAGCATTAAGTCCAAGTTTGCACAAGCACAAAAATGAAATGTTTCCCCCAATGACCCCTTCAGCAGTCTGTCCGTGTTTGCACAAACACCAAAATATGTTTCCCCCAATGATACCTTAAACAGTCTGTCCAAGTCTGTACAAGCATCACAATGAAATATTTCCCTCAGTGACACAAAACAAACAGTCTGTCCATGTTTACACAAGTACCGAAATTAAATGTTTCACCAATGACCTTTTCAGTAGTCTGTACAAGTTTGAACAAGCACCAAAATATAATATGTCTCCCAATGACCTTTTCAGCAATTTGTTCAAGTTTGCACAAGCACCAGAATGAAACAGTTCCTCCAATGACCCTTTCAGCAGTCTGTCCAAGTATGCACAAGAAGCTTACTAGTAAGTAAACACAACTTTCTTGAGATAATTGTTGTTTTTCTCTGCCCTGGTATCTCTCCCCAACAAACTCCAAAAAGGCAGCAAAAACACAGTCAATAAATAGAAGAAGGTTGCAGAACAGTAAGGGTAGGTTAAAACTCATTTTAGTAAGCAAACAGGCATTAAAATCCAAAAACTATTTCAAATCAGCAAATCCAGTTCTTTATAAAATCGACATTCAAATGAAAAAATCTGCATAAAACCATAAAATACAATAAGTGCTTTTGTTTTTTCAGTGAAAACTTCATCAGATGATTAACATAACTGCCATTTCTCCTTTTCTTCTTCATTCATGAAAAGGAACCCAATCAAACAAATGTAATTCAACCGCATGCCCAACAAACCCCTTAAAAAACAAGTCATCATCTTGTCAACACCTTCAATTTTATTTAACAAGAAATTGATGCATATTTATTAATTCCTTGAAACCTGTGTTGAGATCATGTGGACTGAGACAGTGATTTTAATTTGTTTTTAAATTAATTTAAATTAGTTGATTTATTATTTAAATGCTGTTTTTATTTGATTGTGTTAGATCAGATTAAGTGCTGAGTGTTGGTGTGAAAGCGCTTATCTTTTTTTTGTTTTACTACTGTTGCTGTGAATGAAAGTTTATACTCCAAAGTTTATATCCCACCATGTAAGCTCATAATTCTAAATTAATTGAAAATATAATCAATTATATCCATGGTGTTGACAGTTTAATTTTACATGATATTAACTATAAGCAGCATAAGTTTGAACACGCTCGAATATTTTATGGTATTGATGAACAAGTGCAAATAATAAAGAGTTGGAAAATAAAAAAAAAACGGGACCGGAAATATTATGCTAATAATAGAGCATATCCCTCACCACCTCCCTTTCAGGTTTGGGGTATGACTGGACAACAACAACAACAACAGATTAATACAGTTATTTCAGTGAACAATGGGCAACCCAGCCTAAACTTAGATCGTTTGGCGGGAGATGAAACCTTTGAAGCTGAACCTGCATCTAACAACATCAATATTTTAGAACAAGAAGCCTGGCCAGAGTTGAGGAGGTTGGAGAGAATCAAGGCCAGGCAAATACAAGCAGGATATCAATCTCATCCTACAACAGAACACCTGGGAGGGCAATCACATTGGTATGCATTTATTGAAATAATTTAATTGACAAGAAAAGTACAGACCTTTTTGCTAGGGGTCTTTCCTTTGTCCCTGCAAAACATCTGGATACTGCACATGTCCTCATGGACTTAAAACACTATGTATGGAAGCTCAATTTTAAGGTGATTTTCCAACATTCCAACATAACAACAGCAATGGACCCCTTGCAACTTTCTAGTACTTATAACCTCCCTCTCTGCCCTACACTAGCATTATATTAGAAACTGTGTGAGTTGGATATTAGGAATACTCTAGCACAACAAAGACCATTTAATAATATGGATAACCTCACAAGCGAAGAGAAAGATAGACTAGCATCATTAAGGAATAATACCAGCATCAGGTTAATTAAGCCAGATAAGGGTTCATAGATTAGATTAGTACTAGGCTAAGTGCCCTTGTGGGTTATTTTAAGCCTAGCCAATTGCCCCATGTGAGACTCAAACCCTGCACCTTGTGCCTGTAAGGTAAACATCTTAACCATTATGCCAGGGGACAGATACATGATCTGTTTATCAATAAAACAATTACAATTGATGATAATAACTACTTAAATATGTCTAATCTGAAAACACCTTCAATTTTTGGTGTCCCCAAGTTCCTTTGTCCCTGCAAAACATCTGGATACTGCACATGTCCTCATGGACTTAAAACACTATGTATGGAAGCTCAATTTTAAGGTGATTTTCCAACATTCCAACATAACAACAGCAATGGACCCCTTGCAACTTTCTAGTACTTATAACCTCCCTCTCTGCCCTACACTAGCATTATATTAGAAACTGTGTGAGTTGGATATTAGGAATACTCTAGCACAACAAAGACCATTTAATAATATGGATAACCTCACAAGCGAAGAGAAAGATAGACTAGCATCATTAAGGAATAATACCAGCATCAGGTTAATTAAGCCAGATAAGGGTTCATAGATTAGATTAGTACTAGGCTAAGTGCCCTTGTGGGTTATTTTAAGCCTAGCCAATTGCCCCATGTGAGACTCAAACCCTGCACCTTGTGCCTGTAAGGTAAACATCTTAACCATTATGCCACCAGGCTTAGCAATTTTTGCTGAAGGTGACTACAAGTTAAAAATGAAACATCTTTTGAGTGACTCTACTTATAGGGAAGTATCCCTTAATGAAAAGCATGGGGCATACAGGTGTATAAGGGGACAGATACATGATCTGTTTATCAATAAAACAATTACAATTGATGATAATAACTACTTAAATATGTCTAATCTGAAAACACCTTCAATTTTTGGTGTCCCCAAGTTGCACAAAAGTATCGAACAACCACCCATGCACCCAATAGTGGATGCATAGGGCAGTATTACCCATCACTCTGCAAAGTACTTGGATAGCAAGTTAAAATCTCTGTTTTCTGAACAGCCTCAAATTTGTCATGACTCCTGGGAATTTCTGCAGAAAATGAATACTATTCCATTCCTTCATACTTATAACCATAGATGTTAAGGACCTTTATTTTGTTATACCTCATAAGTTGGGGGTGAAGTGTTTTGTGAATATCTAGCTGAAAAAGGTCTGCCACAATATAAAATTAACCTTTATGAAAATCTGCTAAATATTGTGTTAAAAATACTTTTTTAACATTTGACAAAGTAATTTACCATCAATTACAGGGGTTGCCATGGGATTTCCTTGTGGTGGTTTGCATGCAAACATTGCAATGTTGTAGTGGGAGAAGAACTATTTATTTACATCACAGTACTATACTCAGTGTAAGTTTTATAAAAGATTCCTGGATGATATCTTTATTTCATTTGATGGAAACAGAGACTTAATCCCACTGTTCATGCAGTTCATTAGTGATTCAACCTCGTGTCTTATATTTACCTATACAGAGCAGAGAGCACATTGTATATCCTGATGTACAGCTTATGAAGAACAATTCAAATGCTATGTCCCTTTCCAAAATATATTGCAAGAAAACATATTCCAACAGGTTTCTTCACTTGGATAGCTCCCACCCCATTATCCAGAAAAGCTCCCACCCCATTATCCAGAAAAAGGATATTATAAGGGAGGGTATCAGTAGCTTTACAAACCGTCCACCTCAGAGGATGCAGACAAATATGCTGAACAGTATGCCAGTGCAGTATACAAGCACCTGTACAACTGCATGGACTCAGCCATGCCCAACAGAACTAAAACCTGCTCCTCAAGGAAACACAAACCTATGTGGTAGACATCCCCTAGCAACAGGCTTTACAACAAAAGGAAGAAACTGTTGTCCAAGGGTAAAGAGGAACAAATTCCCAATTGGAAAAACTCCCTCCTTAGCCTCAACAAGCAAATTAGGTCACTAGTGAAAACCTCCAAAGTCAATTATGAATCAAAACTAGCCTCCGAAACAAAGGCTAAGTACAAAAACTTTTTCAGTTACGTCAGAAACCTCCATGGCAAAGCCCAGGTTTGCTCTGAATTAGTTCTTAATGGTGCCACTTACACTGATCCTGTTGACTTAGGCAACCTGCTAGCAGATAGGTTCAGCTCAAACTTCACCCCCTGTCTCCCCCTAAAGGCCCATTTGACATCCCTAATACTTGCCCTGTACCTCACATCTCCATAGATCAAGTGTTAAAGGCCCTATCCAAGGCAAAGAACACAGCTTGCATGGGACCTGATAGTATCCCAGGCTGTATTCTGTAACATCTCCATCAAGAAGTAGCCTTGTCATTGAGCACCCCATTCAACCATAGCCTAAGTACAGGCTTCATTCCAGTAGAGTGGAGAACTGCCATTGTCATCCCTTTGCACAAAGGTGGTGCCACTACTGACCCTGGTAACTATTGCCCCATTAGCTTGACAAGTCTGATCTGTAAAGCTTGACAAGTCTGATCTGTAAAGCTTGACAAGTCTGATATGTAAGGCCATGGAGCGTATTATTATGGACCTCATAAGCAAGGACATAGGCAATCTCCAAGCATTTTACCCCACCCAATTCAGATTCATCTAGGGCAGATCTTGCCTGTTGAACCTGGATGACTTTTTTGAGACTGTCACCAAGGCACTGGATGAGGGAAAGTCAGTACACACAGTTTATCTTGACTTGGCCAAAGCCTTTGACACAATTCTCCACTCCGGCATCATCAAAAAGCTAACAGAACTTGGTGTAAATCCCTATCTCATCAGGTGGGTGGCCAATTGGCTCACTGATAGGACCCACAAGGTCAAAATAGGTGCCACTACATTCGATAGCAGACCTGTCACCAGTGGTGTTCCCCAGGGATCTGTCTTGGGACCCCTATTGTTTGACATCTACTTTTTAGAGGTCCAGGCAAAGACAAAAGGCCTGTGGCTGACCAAGTTTGCAAATGACTGTAATTTGGGTGCTGTCATTGACTCCCCAAATGATGTTAACATACTTCAAGAGGGTCTCACACCAACAAATGACATGGATCAGTGTAAGTGGCACCATTAAGAACTAATTCAGAGCAAATCTGGGCTTTGCCATGGAGGTTTCTGACGTAACTGAAAAAGGCTTTGTAGTTAGCCATTGTTTCGGAGGCTAGGTTTTGCTTTATAATTGACTTTGGAGGTTTTCACTAGTGACCTAATTTGCTTGTTGAGGCTAAGGAGGGAGTTTTTCCAATTGGGAATTTGTTGGTATCAAAGTCATGGCCTTAAGTTAAATGTAAAAAAATGTATTACCACACCATTCATCAAAAACATGACCGCTACTGATTGCCACATTAGTGGCAACCCCTTAAGCACCACAACCTGTGGTGAGAGACCTGGGTACACAAGTTGACAACAATCTCTCATTTGACAATCATGTAGCGGCAGTGGTCAGAAAAGCCTTTTACTTGGTTCATCTCATAAGTAAAGGGATTGCATCCAGAAAAAAAGGAGATTATTACCTCTCTTTACTCCTCCCTCATTAGGCCAATAATTAAGTACAACACCCCATTTGGTATGTACCTCTCCAAACACCTGCACCAACTGTAACGGCCACAGAAATACCTAACAAAGAGAATCCATGGCCTCCAACATCTGTCCTATGTAGACAGGCTCAAATCACTATCACTACTCTGTATCATACAGATTGCTCAGAGGTGACCTGTGTCTCACCTACAAGGCAATCTCAGACCCTGCTCTAATCTACTAGAAATGCTCCATATCCATAAGTCTAACTCCTCGCATAGTACCCAATCAAAAGGCTTTAATATAATATGTGACATTAACAAAACCTGCTGGAGAGACAGGTTTGTCTCACAGAGGCTTCCCTGTCTCTGGAATAAACTCCCCATACACGTTAAGCAAAGTACGTCATTGACCCTCTTCAAGTGCAACCTTGATGAGTGGATGGGCAACCACAAATTTGTCCCAGGGTTTCCACCTGTGTCCCTCAGGTGGTGATTGTGGTTTCTTTTCATAGGTTCATAGGTTCATAGGTTTATACTAGGCTATCTGCCCTAAGGCATTTATAAGCCTAGCCCAAATTTTTGTGGCTTACGCCACCCCTTATATGAAAAAATACTGTGCCCATTAGTTTGTTGTGCCTCTGTCCAGCAGTGACACAGATATGATTCCCGGGGTAAACCTACGATCTCCCATCCACAGGTCTAGATTTCTCTTGAACAGAGTCAGCGAGGTGCTCTGCCTCACATGGACCGGGATTTTATTCCACAGCATAGGGAGTCTCTGAGTGATAAATCTATCCCTCCAGCACGTCCTGTTTATATCCGTGCTAAGGTTTAAGTCACTTGCTCTAGTGGTTTTGGTGGATTTGGATTTTTTGAGGTGGAGCATGTCCATTAATTCCGGGTTGGACATGGCCTTGTATGTCAGGCACATGTCACCTCTGAGCAGACGGTATGCGACTGAATAGAGCTGGAGTTTCTTCAATCTGGCAGCATATGACAGATTTTGGAGTCCTTTATCCTTTTGGTGAGGAACTTTTGGGGTCTCTCCAATTGCTGCAGATGTCGGGTGAGATACATCCCGAATGGGGTATTGTACTCGATCATTGGTCTGATAAGTGAAGAGTACAGGAACAATGACCTCACTAGATCTGGATGTGAATCCTTCATGATCAGGTGGGCAATGTAGAAGGTCTTTCTAACCACTTTAGCAATGTGAGTGTCAAAGAAAGGCCACTGTCAACCTGGGTCCCCAGGTCCCTGATAACCTCTTCTGTGCTTAGTGGATTGCCACCTATATGGTAGCTTGGGGTTACCTTGTTTTTCCCGAAGGGTATGACTATACATTTTTTGTCGTTTAACTTCAGGCCATGGCTCTGGCACCAGCTATCTGTTTCCGTGAGTCCCTTCTGAAGGATATCCGTGTCCGATGCACTTTCCACTATGGCGCCCAGTTTGCAGTCGTCTGCAGACTTTGTCAGCCAAAGTCTTCCCATGTTGGCCTGTACTTCTGAGAAGTAGATGCCAAACAATAGGGGGCCAAGGACCGAGCCCTGTGGGACACCACTTGTGACCGGCTTGGAGTCTGACACAGCGCCAGCAACTCTAACCCTGTGGGTTCTGTCCTTAAGATCCAAAAATCACACAAGGAATGCTGAGAACAAATCACTTTATAACGCAAAGCTTTCGGGAATAACCCTTTCTCAATACTAAATACATATATAGACAAAGCAACTGCTTTTATACAAGCCTAGTAGTCATGTGACTGCAGCCAAAGTCACATGACTTATTCAAATGTGCATTTAAAAAAATTCTTTAAAAACACTGTTGAAAAACCATTTTTAAAAAGAACTACATATATATATATATATATATATATATATATAATCACATTTCAAAGCAATATAAATCAGAAAATACATATATATATATTCCCAAAAACACCTATATACACATATACATATGCTTTTAATAGAAACTCTGAAAATGTTAAAAATTTTAGAAACATGTGTATATACACACACACACACACACAAGATACATTTATTTACATAAATATGTAGACATAATCATATGCATTAAGCTTATAAAAATATCATTTCATATTACGTTGTAATCCAATAAGAATGGGTTTAATGCTCACTGTGCTGTTAATGCCAGGAAAACTGTCAGCTCCTAAACGTACTATCCACTGATATTCTTTAGTTTCAAGAAAATTGTTGATATCACCACATCTAATTGAGGGAACCACCAAATCAATAACCCTAAATCTAAATGTGTGTCGGTCCCCATAAGTCTCAATATGTTTAAACAAGGCATTCTGGGTACACTGTCTCCTGATTTCCGACTTGTGCTCAATAATCCTGTCCTTAAGTCTACGTGTAGTCTTACCAATGTAGTATGCAGGACATACAGAACATGATGCCATGTAAACCACATTGGTAGTAGTACAAGTAGCTTTTACAGAAAATTTATATGTATAATGTGTAATCGTATGCATGTAACTATTAGATTCCACAAATGTGACCAAGTCAGAACAACAGGAGCAGTTGTGACATGCATAAGTGCCAAAATTAGATGTAGAACAAATGGGTCTGTCAAAAGACAAATGTAAAGAGGGGCGAAAGTCTTTATAACATAACATACTTTTAAGGCTTTTCATATTTCTAAAACTAAAAAATGGCTTGTCACCTAACAATTTTGTAAGTTCAGGAGATGCCATTAGAATAGGCCAATACTTATAGATAGTACGCTTAACAAAAGAAACCTTACTTGCAAAACCAGTCACATATCTAAATCTTTGCGCATCAGAACTTACAGCTTGATTTATCATAGTACCAGAGTTTGTAGAATAATAATTCCTAAAATATGGGGCGTACAATGAATGTCTATTAGTAGACACCTGGTCCTTCATCTCATTCAAAGTAGTCACTGCATAGCCACAATCAACAAAGTCCTTGAATGTATCATATAGCTGTTCATTAAAAATAATATCATCTGTGTTAAGTCTACTCACTCTGATAAATTGAGACTTAATCACACCTCGAAAAACATGTGGGGCATGCATGCTATCCGCATGTACATATCTACCCACATATGTCTCCTTCTTAAAAACAGAAGTACCCAAAGATCCATCCTTAGAAAAAATGTTAACATCAAGAAAGGAAGCCTCTTTACTAGTAATAGTCGATTTAAACTTTAAAAAGGATGTCGTGTTATTCAAGTGTACAAGGTATTCTTCTAGACTATCCCTAGATCCATTCCAAATCAAGAAACAATCATCAACAAAGCGTTGATAGAACACAACACGTGTATCAAAAAAGTTTTTACCATCATGCAAATTATCCAATTCCCACTGATGTAGTACAAGGTTTGCATATGTATTGGCCACGGGGGTGCCCATGGCAACCCCGTTGACCTACAAGTACGGTTGTTGATTAAAGATGAAAACATTATGGCTAAGCACTAAGTCCAACAATTGACATATGTTTTGAATAGAATCACATAATAATGATTTTTCAGCAGTCAGAAACTTCCTAATGGACTCTATGCCATACAGATTAGGGATAACAGTGAACAATGACACAATGTCTAAGGTAACAAATAGAAATTCATTTAAATTCCGTGGTTCACTGTAATACCAATTTGAAAGTTTGAGAAGAAAATCACCAGTATCTTTTATAACATAATTGCATTTATCTAAGAAGGGGAACAATTGTTTCTGAAGGTAAATCGAAACAGGTTCGGTTACCCACCCATTGCCAGAAACAATGGGTCTCATGGGAGGGTCTAACAAACACTTGTGTATTTTGGGTAGTCCATATAACTGAGGTGTAGAAGGACATGGTACAGAAAAAAAGTTGAATAATTCTAGACTAATATTATTATTAAACTGCATATCATATATATGTAGATTAACATCAGTAATATGCTTCTTGACATCCAACAAACTGATTTTTTTGAAGGACAGATGGTCCATTAGTAACTTCTCCATTGATAAATTATAACAAACTCTATCCATGATCACAATACTGCCACCCTTATCTGCCTGTTTAATAATGATGTCATTATTCCTTTTAAGATTCTGCAAGGCAAGATGTTGCTCATAAGTTAAGTTATAGGTAAACTTTTTATCATAAATATTAAACTGTTGTCTAAAATCAGCTTCACAGACATTACAGAAGGCAGTAGTAATGGGTGCATTCACAGGTATAAAGGTGCTACGTTTTCTAAGAGTATTACTAGAAGCAGTACTAGCATTGAACAGAATTTTCAGATTTAAATTCCTCACAAAGATTTTCAAATCAGTAATAACACCTACTAGGTCTAAATTAGCCATAGGTATGAAACTCAATCCCTTCGATAGAAGGGACACATGGGAATCATTTAAAACAAAAGATGAGAGGTTTAAAACGCCTCTTACTACTTGCGGGCATTCTTGCCCTGTCTCAATGGACTGTCGTGCTTGCGTTTCATTGAGGTAGTCTCTTGCTTCGTGAATGCCGGTTCCCTTTTGTTTAACGAGTCCTGCACACATTCCGGTTTCTCTAATTGAAACCGTTTCTCCACAAAGTTTAAAGTCGACTGGTGCGTTTTCTTGTTAGCTTGCTGCACATCCGATGCTAAATTCAAGGCAGCAATTGATGAAGTGTCCATAGTGGACGCCATTACGGTGTCAACGTTAACATTATTAGAAGGGGCGGTGATTATAACTTCAGTAGGAATTAAAGTGACAGTGTCCTTTTGACAGACCCATTTGTTCTACATCTAATTTTGGCACTTATGCATGTCACAACTGCTCCTGTTGTTCTGACTTGGTCACATTTGTGGAATCTAATAGTTACGTGCATACGATTACACATTATACATATAAATTTTCTGTAAAAGCTACTTGTACTACTACCAATGTGGTTTACATGGCATCATGTTCTGTATGTCCTGCATACTACATTGGTAAGACTACACGTAGACTTAAGGACAGGATTATTGAGCACAAGTCGGAAATCAGGAGACAGTGTACCCAGAATGCCTTGTTTAAACATATTGAGACTTATGGGGACCGACACACATTTAGATTTAGGGTTATTGATTTGGTGGTTCCCTCAATTAGATGTGGTGATATCAACAATTTTCTTGAAACTAAAGAATATCAGTGGATAGTACGTTTAGGAGCTGACAGTTTTCCTGGCATTAACAGCACAGTGAGCATTAAACCCATTCTTATTGGATTACAACGTAATATGAAATGATATTTTTATAAGCTTAATGCATATGATTATGTCTACATATTTATGTAAATAAATGTACCTTGTGTGTGTGTGTGTGTATATACACATGTTTCTAAAATTTTTAACATTTTCAGAGTTTCTATTAAAAGCATATGTATATGTGTATATAGGTGTTTTTGGGAATATATATATGTATTTTCTGATTTATATTGCTTTGAAATGTGATTATATATATATATATGTAGTTCTTTTTAAAAATGTTTTTTCAACAGTGTTTTTAAAGAATTTTTTTAAATGCACATTTGAATAAGTCATGTGACTTTGGCTGCAGTCACATGACTACTAGGCTTGTATAAAAGCAGTTGCTTTGTCTATATATGTATTTAGTATTGAGAAAGGGTTATTCCCGAAAGCTTTGCGTTATAAAGTGATTTGTTCTCAGCATTCCTTGTGTGATTTTTGGTTCTGTCCTTAAGCCAGTTTGCAACCCATCTTGTGACATATGGGTTTACATTTAAGCTGGTAAGTTTTTCTACAATACCCGAGTGGGGTATTGTGTCGAAAGCCTTTGCAAGGTCAAGGTAGGCTGTATGGACTGCCTTTCCCTCATCAATGGCCTTGGTGACTGTTTCGAAGAAGTCGACCAAGTTCAAAAGGCATGATCTTCCCTTGACAAAGCCAAACTGGGTCGGGTCCAATGTCTGCAAGTCCCCTATATCTTTGTTTATGAGCTCCATTATGATCCTCTCCATAGCTTTGCAGATTGGACTTGTTAAGCTTATGGGGCGGTAATTACCAGGGTCCGTAGAGGCACCGCCTTTGTGGAGTGGGACCACAGTTGCCGTATGCCACTCCTTGGGCACGTATCCTGTGGTAAGGCTGAGATTAAACAGCTGCCTTATGTGCGGGTTTAATTCCTCATTTAGCTCGTGTAGCACACAGCCGAGGACACCATCCGGTCCCATTGATGCTGTGTTTTTAGCATTAGAGAGAGCAGCTTTCACCTGCGCATTTGAGATGTCCGGGAGGCTACACTCGGCTGGGATAGTTATCTCTCCTTTAGGGGGAGAGGGGGGTGAAGTTTGCACTGAACCTGTCTGCCAGTATGTTGGCAATGTCTGTGGGTTCAGTGATTTTTGTATCATTTTGGACTAATTCTGAGCATATCTGGGAGTTTCCACCCAGGTTCCTAACATAGCTGAAAAGGCCTTATGATTGTCCTTTGAA
>NC_056727.1:626816729-626849311 GCF_019279795.1 Protopterus annectens | reverse complement strand
AGAACTGCAGAACCAACTACTTTGCCAACAACTTGTCATCTCCCATAAGATTCTTTATCACCCTAATAATACCCCAATCCTCACTAATCTGATTACCCCCTACAAAAATCTTACTACACTTCGCTCAGCTAATAAGCTACTAGTTTCCACTATTAAATCCAACAACAAAGCAGGGGACTCACTTTTTTCCAACACAGTAGGAAAAAGTTGGAACCAGCTTCCTAATGAACTTACCACCCTTACTTCCACTCTTCTTTTCAAAAAGCTACTTAAAGAATAGCTTAAAACTCACTGGCTTTGTCCCTGCTCTAATCCTGACTGACACCTCTTTTCCCTTCCTGCGCTCTACACTCCTCTACTCTGCTGCTATGTGTTCCTGTGGTAGCTAGAAAGAATAAGTTTAATTATTTCTATTGATTGCTCTCTCTCCAAATGCTTGCTATATGTATTTGTTTTAACATATCCTACTATACTATATATTCAAGTCTAACTGAACCTCAGTTATAAACAATATACTGTCTTTCTTGGAACTATTACTATATATTGTACCTTATTTTGTCTCTGCCATTGCTTGGAGCTTTTCTCCCGGGCCTCTACTGAAAATTAAAAGAAACAGAAGAGCCTGCGCAGTGGTTTATGGTGCCCGGTCCCAAACCAATAATTCCAAAACAAAGAGGACCAGCACTGACTGACTTAAAATAAAATTCAATTAAATTTTATTTGAAGGTAGCTAAAAAGCTGCCACTACCATTACAAAATCCTGAACCGGTTTATTTAGTAAACCTTTCTCAATGTGATATTTTCTTTTTGAACAGAAAGTTAATTTACAAAACACCTTCCACATCCTGGTACTCTTAATATGCAATTTAAAGTGGTATACTCTACTCAAATCACTTGGTTGGTTTAAACCTGATCAAAAGTTGGAACATATAAAAAGATGAATTTAGTAATTTGATCAGACATACAGATCTGAGAACCTGACAGTTTAGATTAATCTTTGATTATACAATTTGTCGGTGTATTATAAACAGTCATAATATAGCTTGCATATTTCACAGGACCCAGGATGAAAGTCCCTGAATGTTTAAAATATAGTGTGTAGTTTTGTAGATACATTATGCCACAGTTTGGAGCCTTAATTAACTGATCATATTTAAAACAAAATTCTTTCTCAATATCCTAGGTGGTACACATAACTGGAAAGCTGACACTAAATAATATTATTTATTATTCTAGATGTACCATCATGTAACACTTCCATATTCATTCCAATCCTGGTGTTTGAAAAAGCCCCAAGATTTGGTGATCCACTTGCTTTCCATATTGTTAAGTTTAGTATGCCATCCTATCTTAAAGTTCCTATGAGTTTAGCGATTTTCCGTCTATAATGACAAACCTGAACGCAGGGCACCTGTGTGATATTTTGCTATGTTTTATATAAAGAAGCATTTGTGATTTTTAGCTACCTTCGAATAAAATTTCTAATTGAACGTTTTATTTCTGCCGTTGCAAACAAGGGTATGGTCCCTCTTTTGTTTTTGGCTCTACTGAAGAAATGGACATATATCTAGGGACTAGCCTGAGATCCAACAAATGTGGAAATAAATAAAATAAATAAATATTAAGTCCTGAAAATAAAATCTGCCATTATTATTTCCTCATTTGAAGTTCTACTCATTGATTTGCACAGAAAACTACAATTGTAGAAGAAATAGACCAAAATAATATGAGTAAAAAAATCTGGACATTCTTGGGGCAAATCTGGACAGTTGAGACAATGATTCTCTCTTTCATATAATACCTCTCAGATTTTCAGAGTAAAAGTCACTGAATTTTTGAATTGCATGTAGTGTGTGTGTGTGTGTGTGTGTGTGTGTGTGTGTGTGTGTGTGTGTGTGTGTGTGTGTGTGTGCATGTGTGTGCGTGCATGTGCATGTGTGCCACTGTGTGGTATGCCTCTGCAGGGTGAAACTGTATTTATTATACAGAAAAAATATCCATTATGCCCACTGCATGTGTACTTCAGCCAGAAAAAGAAAAATGTTCAGTTACATGGCAGAAATTTCAGCAAAAACTGAAGCTGTAGTATGACAAATCAGTAAAGACTACCCAGTTGTATACTCTACCACTATAAACTGCTCCCAAATAATTACTTTGTGTTTAATGTGATCTAATTGCTTTATCTCTCATCTACCAGTCCTATGTAGTGTAAATCATGTCTGAGGTATCTCCCATACATATTTTATAGTACTGCTCTGTACTTTAATTGTCATTTTACATGGTTCATATTTGATGCTTTGCAAAATATTTTAATTTGTTTGCTCATTTTCATTTTTGCTTATTTTTATTTGTAAACTGTACTTGAAAACCATTATAACATAATGAAATTATTTGTTTTTCTTCTTATAACTTGTTCGGGGCTTATAAAATGGTACAAGTGGTGTAGTTCACTTACACACTAAAATAAAATGTTGACAGTATCTAGCTATGAACTGGTATACCACTGCTACGTTTTATTTTTACTTTAATTTAGCAATTTGTGTTTGTAAGTTCATGGATGAAAATTATCTAATTTTTGGTTTCAAAAAATAAAACAATTACCTATTAACAGGATGCCATGTTGAAGTGAATGACCTAAGACGTATCTCCCAGGACTACATGAAAAGAGACATGGAGGAGTTCTCGAACCATGTAGCCCAGGCAAGTATGACCCTAGCCCTGAGTAGCATCCTGCCATCGCCCAGAATGATACCACAGTACAAGGACAAAATGACTGACTTCAACAATTGGTTAAGCTTCTGGTGTCATTCTATGGGGATCCAATGTCTGTCTGCCTGGAACAACATGATCGACAGACCATAATGCTTTGCCAGTGATGACCTGTACCTGTAGCCTCTGGGATTCGGGATACTGGCTAAGGCTCTTGCAACCCCTACAGTGCCTTTTTAGGCAAGGCTCAAATGTCAAACGCACCACCACAGTAAGTACAAACAAGCTAAATCTAAGGGTAATGCTACTCAATGCTAAAAGTCTAAACCTCAAAATGCACTCACTCGAGGCACTCCATAATATGGAGAACATTGACATCTGTGCAGTGAAAGAGACCTGGATCAAGGCTCCAGAGAGCACCCCTGCATTACCAGGCTACAATTTACCACACCTTTCAGCCACCTAACCTGGACTGAAACACTAAAGGAGGAGGCGTGTCCATACTCATAAAGGATATCCACACCTCCAGAAAAGTTGCTTAACATAATGCATCTGAAATTATCCAAGTACAATTAACACTGGGCAAGACTGCAATCCAGATTGTAGCTTGTTACAGATCCCTCGCCATGCCCCAGGATGCCCACTCCACATTTCTCGATATACTGGATAATATTAAGGTACAGCCCAATACCCTAATAATGGAAGATTTCAACTACCCCACTATCAACTGGGAAAACTTCTCCTGTACTAACTCATTTGCTCAGCGTTTTCTGGAATTCATAAATTCCATCGCCCTGGATCAGCTTGTCCATACTCCCACCAGGGGCAGCAATATCCTGGACCTGGTCATTACCAATATGGGTAACAGCCAGAGGTCAACTCCTTGTTGGTCAGATCCAACCACAAGTTAATCACCCTAGACATCCATATCCTGCCCCCATCCCCCATTAAGGAAACCACCATTAAAAACTTCTCCAAAGCCAACTTCATGCTTCTTAAGACAGAAGTGGCTAACTTCACAACACCCATACAGATGGAAAATATAAGCATGACTGCTGAATCCTATACAAATGCACTGTATAAGTACATACACAAGTGCATGGACCATGCCATTCCCAACAGAACCAAGACGATATCCTCCAAAAAAAGGAAGTCAATCTAGTGGTCCTCTGCCATAAACAAACTCTACAACAAAAGGAAGAAACTGTTGCAAAAAAAAAAGTAAAATTCCATAACTGCAGGAACTCCCTGGTCAGCCTCAGTAAGAAGTTGAGATCCCTCATAAAATTCTCCAAAGCTAATTACAAAAATAAAATTGTCACAGATTCTAAAAACAACCACAAAGCATTCTACAGTGATGTCAAGAATCTCAATGAAAACTCTCAGATCTGCTTTGAGTTACAGCACAATGGCACTAGATTTACAGAACCAACTGATATTGCCAACATCCTGGCAGACAGGTTCAGCGCAAACTTTACCCCCCCATCCTCCAAAGGGCCCATCTCCATACCAGAAGATTGCAAAGCCCCTGTATTCATGGATGCACAAGTAAAGACTGCACTCTCCAAAGCCAAGAACACAGCATCCATGGGACCAGACAACATTCCAGGCTGCGTTCTGCATGAACTACAGAACGAACTGGCACCCCACCTAAGTACCATGTTCAACTTCACCTCACTTCAGGCTTTATATGCCTACGGAATGGTGCACAGTGACAGTTATCCCACTCCACAAAGGGGGTGCCACCACAGACCCCAGGAACTGCCGCCCCATTAGCCTGACGAGTCTGGTCTGCAAGGCCATGGAATGGATCATCCTGGAGCTTATAAACAAAGACATAGGTAACGTCCAAACTCCGGACCCCACTCAGTTTGGGTCTATTAAAGGTAGATTGTGCCTCCTAAACCTGACTGACTTCTTTGAAGCAGTCACCAGAGCCGTGGACGATGGTAAGGTGGTGCACACAGCCTATCTTGACCTCTCCAAGGCTTTCAACACCATCCCCCACTCTGGTATTATAGATAAACTCACTGGAGTGGGCATAAATCCCTATGTCACAAGATGGGTAGCCAACTGGCTCACAGACAGAACCCACACAGTGAAAGTAGCTGACTCCAAATCCGACATCAGATCAATGACAAGTGGAGTACCACAGGGTTCGGTCCCGAGTCCTCTCCTGTTCGGTATCTACTTCTCAAAAGTCCAGGCTAATACAACTGGTCTCTGGCTAATGCAGTTCGCAGATTACTGCAAACTAGGAGCCATAATAGAATCACCTAAGGATGTGGACATTCTACAAAGAGGCCTCACTGAGACTGATGTTTGGTGTCAAAGTCATGGCCTCAAGCTCAATGCCAAGAAGGGGTTTGTCATCCACCTTGGAAAAACACCGTACCTATGAACTACCACATAAGCGGTAACCTACTGAACACCGAAAGTGTGATAAGACACCTTGGGACACAGGTGGACAGTAGTCTCTCCTTTGATAATCACGCTGCCACAGTGGTCAGGAAATCGTTCTACATGGCACACCACATCACAAAGGGGTTCTCCTCCAGAAAAAGAAAGGTAATCGTTCCTCTCTACTCATCCCTCATCAGACCCATTGGAGAGTACAACACCCCATTTGGCATGTACCTCGCAAGACATCTACAACAACTAGAAAGGCCACAGAAATACCTCACTAAATGGATTATCGACTCAAACAGATGCCATACAGACTGTCTCAAAAACTCCAGCTCTACTCCGCCAAATATCGCTTACTCAGAGGTAACCTCTGCCTAACATACAAAGCCTTGTCTAACCCACATCTGATGGACATGCTACACCCAAAGAAATCCCAACCTCTGAGCTACATGCTCCAGGATCTAAACCTTGTCACCACAATAAACAGAACATGTTGAGGGATAGATTCCTGTCCCAGAGACTTCTCATGCTCTGGAACAGACTACTCATTCATGTCAAGCAAAGCCCTCATTAGCCCTCTTTAAGAACAATCTTGACAATTGATGGGAAACAGGAAATTCACCGGGATCACTTCTGTAGCTCTGCTCAATGGGGCATGGGAAAAGAATTTTCTTGGGTGGCATGCCAGGAACCTTTTTTGGCTAGGCTTATTTAGGCTCTAGGGCCGATAGCCTAGTACTTACCTATGAACCTATGAGTGGTGTTCACTAATTTGAGCAGTACTATCAAAGAGATAAATCTGTGAATGCCCTCCCAAGGAAAGATTTATCTCAGATGTAACTGACTATAATGAGAGATGCAAAACGTGACAATTGCTTGTTTTGACATTCCACAAGGGCCATTCAAAGGTATTTAAAGATGACTTGCTGTGAATGATCTTTGTCATTAATGACATAATTTTTGCATCAGTGATCAATCTGAAGATGCTTGTGCTTAAAATGATGCAGCTCTTAGCTGGTTGGGGAGATCAATACGTTATGACATGTGGTTGACCCCAATGCTACATCCTTTTTATGTTAGCCATGAAGAAGACATAAAAAGACACAGCAAAATCAAAAGTATCAATAACCTTCTTTAAACACACATGCTAATTCAGAAAAATTGAAAAGTTTAAAATGCAACAAACACAGACTATAAGGAGTACAGTTTGCTAGTGCTTTTGGCAAAGAGCACTTGGACTAAAAGCATTTGCTGAGAGTGAATTTCTCCAAAATATACCACCCCCCTTCACAAGGCATTATAATCAGTGGAACTAAAAGAATTCATGTAATGTTGAATAAAGTGTAGTCAATTATTACAAAGCATAGTACAAAACCAGTATATTACACAGTTTATAAACATTCACTATTATGTACCTGAACCTGAAGATACCATGCTAGTTATTTATAATGTTCATAAATTCATAAGTGATTACTAAGCTAACAACTCCATTGGTCATTAAGCTTAGCCATGCTTGACAAATCTGTCTGATAAGTGTTGATACCCTAGGGATATTTCAAATGATAAGTGTAAGTTTAGACATAAATGGTTAAGCATTTGCAGGGTGTCTCTGTTTACTAGTTACATGGGTGCCATGTTTGCTCTGAAAGGACAAGAGTCAAAATAATTGAAACTCTATAATTTGTATACTTTTTATATTAATTGATGGCACTGAAATAACCAAAAACTGTACTCCAGTTTAGCCATTGGAGGGCAGTAGTGTTTGCAAAGGGACTGGCTTTGTATACAGGTGAAAAGGAAATGACGCAGAAGAACAATGCAAGAAGGCAGAATATGAACAGCTGGACTCAGCTGTGAGGTCAGAGAGAAGAAGAAAGAACATCAAACCAGGAATGTGGTGTGGGTGCAGCTATGGTCAAAAACTAGTTTTAGTGCTTTGGCTGTTGAGGTTGAGGAAATATTACGGAGAGTCATTGAACTAATGCATTTCATCATCCCCCAGACTGAACAAGAGTGAATTATTTAAGATGGAGGACAGAATAAAGAGGTAGGGTTGAAGTAAGAAGGCAATACTCATGGGGGATCTGAATCTCCCAGGAACATACTTGGAGGGTCCGCGTTCCAGGGTACAGAGGGAGTAGGAAGTGATTGAGATCTTAGACCATGAGGTGTTTAGCTAAATGAATAGGACTGTAAGAGAATGAACAGAAGCATGAACATTGCCCAAAGCAGTGTAGAGGGGAGTTCTGGATGTCCAGGTTAAATCACACGTATTCAGTGGTATTTATGCCACTGTGTGCATGAGTACACGGAGAAATATAAATAAAATAAAATATTGTGCAGTTTCAAAAAAGATTAAAGGAACTTCTAAAACTGAATTAAGAGACTAGGAACAAATGGAGGGACTTAACAAGGAATTTGTAAACTTTGAGGATATAATATTTGAGACTATAGATCCATATTTCTCTTGCTTGCATATAACAAGTTTGAGTGCACTGTATATCAGGAAGAAAGACAATTCCATAAGTGTTAGACACTACTGTGTTAAATGTCTCATCTGCTCTAGATGGTGGTAGCACAGGTGGAAGTAAAACATCATGACACTTAACTCAAAAAGATTAAGGGAAGTGCCCTACAGTCCTGCCCAGATTTGCCTAATCTATATGAATACCACCTTGGGTTTCCCCTAACTGAGGATATTGTCTAGTGGGAACAACCCAGTCAATAAAGAGAAAATAAAAATAAAATAAAATAAATAAAGAAATAAATAAATACCCAGGCATGGCAGCTACTGCAGTATTATTCATTTGAAATTTAGTGTTGCTGCTAACTAATTTTCTTTCATGTGCGCAGAATTTCTAAATTTGAATTACATATGCATTCTTCTGTAATATGGACATGCCATCAATGAGTTTTCATTACAATTTATTGCTCACGGAATAATCCGCTGCCTAGTATGGCTATGTTGCAGAGCTTGACATTAATTATGTAACAGCTCTGGAAGATAACTATGCAAAGTCTAATCTATACTTCTGATACTGAACAAAGCAATACCAGAACTGCTTATCAGTAATGATTACCAAATTCTAGATTTATCCTCTTCACTAGTCAGCTTTTGTCATTCTTTTGTAATGTACAATAATCTCAGTGTCAAGAAATGTTAAGTTAGAGGTGACATAGCTGGTGCATCAACCCATGTCAGTGGTACATGGTTGTTTCCTAATCCTAACTCCCATTACTCAACAGTGTCCTGGAAATTGGGATTTTCCACATCCCTGACAAAAGAGATATGTGCATTTCAAAAGATGTATCATCCATGGCTATAGTACTCAGAAGCACTGTTTGTTGCATGTTATTCCTCCCCTTTAGACTGACTTGGTGTAACATTGTAAACCCCACTGGGTATTAGCATTTCAGTGGAAGAGGCTGTTTACTCCTATCCTTGGTCAACTCCATCTCCCCTATTTCAGTCAATGACTTCCCATCCCAGGTTGCTTCTCAAACACAGGGTATCGAAGCCATAGTGGCACAGCCAGCATAAAATAGCCAAACCTACTAAGATGTAGAAGAGTAAAGTAGAAACTACCCTATACAAAATACTTAGATAGGTTAAAGTTGAGTTTACAGTATGGTGGATGTAGGCAGAGATGGATGATATCAACTAACAGCTAACTGATAGCAGCTATGCACTGGACATACCACTAAGTGACACACTGGGTCGGATTCACGATGGCTTGCACGGAGTCTAAGAGTAGAGTAAGAATCCATGCAGCTATCATGTCCGACGAAGCGATCCAGGAACAGCCCGTAGGGGCGTGTAAGATAACTTAAAACGGCTCTTACACGGACAGGGCTGGGACATGCAAATCACCTCAATTGCAGGTGAAAGGCATGCAAATGAGGTAGATTTGCGATTCAGGAAACCCGAACCTGTCTGAGTAAGAGCAATGTTATTTGCAGAAATGTACTCAGTTGACAACTGAGTACCATTCTGCAAATAGCAAAACGGAGCCGTGACAGCTCCAAATAAAGTTGCATCCAGTGCAAGAAGCATGCCAATAGCCAAATATACGGCCATTGGAAATGTTCCCTGATGCAAAATTAAAATAAAAATAATAAATTTTTTCCGCCGATTTCCGATGTTTAAGCATAGCGCAGCACCATGCAAACGGGCTGCACTCTAAAAACCAGAATACTACAAATTAAAACCCACAAATGTGGATTTTATTGAAAGTGGTAATGTACAATGCAAGGGAATGGCAGGCTGAAGACAAGATGGCCACCGAGTAGAGGTTGCTAAGGGGGGAAGCTCAGTCTAAGACATGTAACCAAGCATTAGTAGGCAATCATATGTAAATGAGCTGCTAGGATAATGAATCGCTAGTCTACATAGCAAATGAGCACAGTCAGTGGAGTGTAGGAGTAGGATATGGGGAGTAACAGAGTAGAAGATAGGTGACATCATGAGGGGGGGTATGTATGAAAGAAGTGAAGCTCATTGGAGCAGAGTGGCATGTGTTCGCTGTCATTTAGACATCATGGAAAGAGGTGTGTCAACAGGTGGGCTAGGAAAGCCAAGAAATGGAAGGTGTATACCATGGATAACACCAAAGTTTCTTGCTGAGCGTGCATGCGTGCGTGTGCGCACCTGTAAACCCGAGTAAGACAGAGTGCGCCCGTGTAAGCGTGAGTGTGTGCATTTAAGCCAGAGTAAGCATGTAAAAGGCTGTTTAAAGAGTTGTAAGCGTTTGCTGGTGAGCATGCATTTTAACCCGAATAAGCAAGTTTTAGTCTGTAAGCATGTGTGCATGCATGTAAGCAGCTGTGCACTTGTTTGCGCAGTGCTCCCTGAGGAAACAGAAAGGAAAAAGGAAGCACAAGAAATAGTAGGAAGCTACCAGGAGTACTAGCAAAGCTAGCAGGTGAAAACAATCAGAATCAGGCAATTGCACAGGTAGTACACTAGCCCAGCCCAGCCTAGCACTTAAAACTCTGCAAACAACAGTCCATTATGTTTCTCACAAGAGACACTGCAGTAAACTAATAGAAGTGAAAACTGAAAAAGCTTTACTGAGACAAAGAAATGTTAGGGGCTGTCATTGCTGTTATAAGACGACATATGCAACATGCTGAGGGTGGTGACAATGGAAATGCTGCTGGACAACCCACAGTGAGGAGACGAAGAAGAGTGTACAGGCCTAGGGTAACCTACCAGGGGCTACATGAGCTGGAGATAGTGGAGTGCTATAGAGTGGACAGAGACCTCGTGCAGCAAATTGTTGAGCTGTGCAGGCCACGCCTCACACACAGAACCAACAGAGGGGAACCCATCCCAGTGGAAACCAAGGTATGTGTTGGCCTAAGAATATTAGCAACAGGTACCTTCCAGAGACCAACTGGTAATATGATGGGGATATCACAGGCATCAGCATCCAGGGTACTACACCAGTTCCTGGATGCCATGTCAGCACATGTCGGTGATCATGTATATTTCCCCAATTCCTGTGAGGTACTGGCCAGCAATATGCGTCTCTTCCAGCAAATAGCGGAATACCCTGAGGTAGTGGGTGCAATAGACTGCACGCACATATGCATCAAAGCACCAGACGGCGAGTGGGGTAGGGTCTACATCAACCACAAGGGCTTCCCCTCCATCAACTGCCAGGTCGTGTGTGATGCCCAGGGCATAATACTGAATGTGTGTGCAGGCTGACCTGGAAGTTACCATGATTCCCATATCTGGCATCTGATGCAGCTGTACCAGACATTTGCCAATGGGGACATCCCACATGGTCACCTAGTGGGGGATGCTGGCTATGCACTGGAGCCGTGGCTGATGACACCCATCAGAAATGCACACACACCTGAACAGGAATGCCATAATGAGGCACATGCGCAAACACGTAATGTAATAGAGCATGTGTTTGGGCCGCTCAAGTCACGGTTCCGATGCCTGGACACATCTGGTGGAGCCTTGCAGTACTCACCAACTACATGTACCTAAATTGTCATGGTACAGGCTATGCTACATAATATGATCCTGCGAAACAGCTGCAGCAGGACCTGCATAGGCCTGGGCCAAACAGCCCCCCACCATTGCCAACGCCATCACAGGCAGAGCGTGACTCGGAGGAGGAACAACCTGAGCCTGCCCCAGTAGGCAGAAGGAGGCATGCCCAGTATGCTTTGGCCTTGGCAAAGAGGCAATGCATAGTACATACACTGGCTCAGTAGGAACTCTGGAAATGATACCCCTCTCTGACTCGCACATAAAGTAAAAGGGATGCCTAAGTTGATACTACCTGCTTCCAAACATGTGCAGGGAGTGTAGTATGTGCATCCGAAATAGGCAGCCCTGCAGCACCACCTAAGGCATGAATGCCATGTGTTAAGCAATATAAAGCAGTGCTAAACAGCAATTAACACCATGTAGTATATGCAAACAAAATCGCACACACCAACTAGCACAACTGTGGTCAATGTTCAGTAATATTGGTCAACGCCCAGCAATGTTGGTGAATATTGAGCAATGTCGGACAAGCCTGGTCTAAGTAGGGCATAGCTGAACAAAGCCAACATGCTCATATTTGCTTAACAGGCCCTTAAGCAGTCTGGTCTGCTCAGTATGAAAATATAAAGCAGGGATGGGCCTCGAACCCAGGATACTGTGCACTAGAGCCAAAGTACTGAACCACTAAACCATGACAGCATTGCAGTGGTCCACCTGTATGATGGAATGTTGATAAGTCTATGCAAAGTATTCCATGGAAACCCTGCAGGCACAGCATAATCCTTGTTGAGTTATGACACAAAGGTGAGTCCTGCAGTGAGAACAGAACCTGACTTCCAACACACACAGTATAAATGTTAATATTGGTCATGTTCGCACACATCAGCAAATGTAGTGGACCTTAGATAGCAACATACTGAAGGGTTACACTGGGCATGCTCACACACTTGAATAAATGAGACAAATGTCAGGCAACAAAACATGGAATGTCAGAACTGGGCATGCTTACACACTTAGGCCATGTCTGAGTACAGCAGTTGGCTACGCATATCTGGCAGTTGCATGTGTTAACCCAGGAACCTGTCACTATACAGCAATCTGCCCTGTGCAAACAGTTATATGACAACAGACACATCTATAATATAGTGGAACCCTGTCATAATCAAATATGTTCTGCAGATACTGAAGTTCTTCATGGAAACTGGTAAAGCAAAGATGATAAAGACCTGCAAACAGTATCAGCAATAAACATTGTGCATCTTGAACATTAGCATAGGTTCAGAGGTCGATACTAGGCTATTTGTCCTAGGACATGTACAAGCCTAGCCAGAGTGTGTTTGGCATTTGCAACCCTGTCAGATTACTACACTGTGTGTGTGTGAATAGTAGGTCACACAAGATAGCCCATGTACGTTTATGTTAGTGTGCCTCTGTCTAGCAGGGACACAGAAGATATCCCAGGGGTAATATACACTCACCCATACAGTCCTCAAGATGTCTCCTGTAGGTGGTCAGTGGGTGGCTCTGCCTATGTGAAACTGGGATTACATTCTGTAGTGAGTGGGGCCTCTGGGATAAGAATCTGTCCCTCCACAATGTCCTATTAACATCTGTGCTGAGGTATACGTCCCTGCAGTGTGTAGCTCCAAGGGAGTTGGATATCCTGAGGTGGAGCATGTCCAGTAATTCTGGTTTGGGTATAGCTGTAAACAACAGGCACACATCATATCTGAGTAGGTGGTAAGCGACTGAGTAGAGCTGGAGTTACTGCATCTGAACTATGCAGGGCATCTGTGTGAGTCCCTAGATCTGCTTAGTGAGGACCGGCCCATGGCCAAAACAGTTGCTGCAGGTGTCAGGTAAGGTACACCCCAAATGTGGCATTGTAACCAAGCATGGATGTGATGAGTATAGGGCACAATGACCTCACTCGATCTAGATGTGAAACCATATGGGATAAGGTGGCACACATAGAAGGTGTGTCCAATCACTTTGGCAACGTGAATGTTAAAGGCGACAGTACGAACAAGTGATGTCCCCAAACCCCTAACAACTCCTACCGTATGTAATGGAGTACTACCTATGTGGTAATGTGTGGGCATGGTGTTACTCCCAAAGAGGATAACTATGCAACTAATGGCATTTAGCTGTAGGCCATGGCTCAGGCACCAGTCATCCATCTCTGTGAGACCCTGATTGAGTATGCATGTGGCATCTGGAGAGTTGATCATGGCACCCGGTTTGCAGTCAAGTGCAAACATGTTCAGCCATATTCCCCTTGTGATAGCCTGTATGTAAGACAAATATATACTGAACAAGAGAGATCCCAGGACCACGCTGTGTGGGATGCCATCTGTAACTGGTGTATAGTCAGACATGGCACCTGCAATCCTGACCATGTGGGTGCTATCCCTGATCTAGGTATCAATCCATTGTGTGAGATATGTGTCCAAATTGACGCTGGTGAGCCTATGCATAATGGCCCAGTGGGTTATTGTGTTGAATGGTTTTGCAAGGTTCAGGTAGGCTGTGTGGATAGCCGTCCCTATGTCGATGGACCTATTAACCATTTAAAGAATACCTACAGATTCAAGAGGCAAGATCTGCTCACAACAATGTTGAAATGAGTAGGACACAGTGTCTGTAGGTTCCCGATGTCTATATGTAGGAGTCCTATGACAATATGCTCCATAGCTTTGCAGAACAGGCTACATAGGCTTATAGGGCAATATTGTCTGTGGTCCGTTGTGGCACCAACTCTGTGGAGCGGGACCACAGTCACAGTATGCCATTCCTTGGGTACATATCCTGTGGTAACTCCACATTGAACAGTGATGTAATGTGAGGGTTGCGTTTGTCATGATGCTCGTGTATGATGCAGGCTGGGACACCATCTGGTCACATTGATACTGTGATGTACGCTGTGGGGAGGGCAGCACTCACCTGTTACTGCATGATGTCAGGGAGGTTATGCTCTGTTGGGATGGATAGTTGCTCCTTAGGGGGGATGGGTGGGAGACATCTGCACTGAACCTGTTTGCCAGGATGTAGGCAATGCCAGTGGGTTCAGGGTAGGTTTAGTCAGTATGCAGTAACTCACAGCATATCAGTGAGTGTCCACCCAGGTTCCTGACATAACTGAAGAAGGCCGTGTGATAGTTCTACGTGTCAGATGCAATTGTCTGGTAGAAGCGGCCCTTAGAAAAGTCCATGAGTGATTGTAGCTGTCTGCTAGTACAGATCACAGATGCCTTCCCAGTCTGGGATTGTGCTCTATCATGTAGTAGCGTCCTCCTGACATTGTACAGTTTATTAATGGCTGAGGTCTACCAGACAGGTCCCCTGCCATTGTAGTAGTGGGTCTTTTATTATTTGGGATAGCAAAATCCATGCAGTCCACTAGGTGTCCATAGAATGTGTATGTAAAGGATGCAGCAGTGTGAGCCATATATGCCACTGTCTCAGGATCTCTGAAGGATACCACCTTGCTTCAGTGAAGTGAGATGTTGGCTCATGAGAAGTTCACCAAGATTACCCAGGATGGGTGTGTGGAGGGTATATGTATGTCCTGTGAGATACATGTATGTTCTGACCTTACCAATGAGGGGTATATCGCTGGTGTGGAACATAGAGTCCCCATGTTGGTGATGAGCAGGTCCAATATGTATTCCCCCTTGTGGCTGTGCTGACTGGTTCTGCCAAAGCATATGAGTCCACAAATTGTAGTGACTGTTGGGTGAGGTTGTTGGGGCTTGAGTAGTATCCCAGTCAATATGTGTGTATGAAGTCACACAATATAATGGTGTCTGTGGAGACCTTCATATTCTCCATAGTTCCCACAAAAGCCGAGTGTGGTTCCTGAGTTTGGGAGTGTGTTCTGTAGCAGGCAACAAACTGAAAGGCAGTATTGCACAATGGTAGTTGTATATGTATGGTCTGTGATGCTTTGTGCAGTGCTACTAACCTGGAGGTGTGTGTATCTGTGATGTATATGGATACTCCCCTAGTTGTGTTGTCTGTTCCAAGTCTTGTTGTCAGACAGCATGGTATGAAACATAACCTGGTAGTGCTGGTGTGCATAAGCGAGCCTGAACCAGGTGTCTGTCAGTGCACAGATATTGCTCTCCTCCATACTGAGGAGAGTCCTGAGTGGCCACAATATGAGGCTAACACAACTGTTGTTGAGCAGCATTACCCTTAGTTTCATTTAACCTGTAATGTCTATGGAGGTGGGTTTGTCTTCTGAGCCCTGCTTAAAAAGGCACTCTGGTGGTAGCAAGAGCCTTAGCCAGCATACCAAAGTCCAAGGGTGGCAGGTGCAAGCTGTCCATAGTGAAGCTACGTGGCATGTTGAGCATGTCACCATATGCTAACAGACACTGTATCCCCTATGAATGAAACAAATGTGTTAGCCAACTGTTAAATGTGATATGTGTGTCCGTATACTGTGACATCATAATTGGTGGGTGTAAGATGCTAGACAAGGTCAGGGTCATACTGGCCTGGGCTACATGAGCAAAGTGTACCTCCATGTATCATGTCATGTGGCACAGGGAGTAACATCTGAGGTTACACACACCAGCATGGACAATGATGGTGCCAGTCATGTACTTGCTTTGAGTGACCTGACTGCCTGTGTTATGCGGCAGATCCGGGCACCCAACAGACAGCCCAAAGTGACTATTCCCTTGTCAGGGCTGGTGAGTGGTACGTCAGTGTGTCTGAACATAAGTGTCGCCTATTACAAGTGTATTAGGTGTGTTGTTTAGCTCAAAGGGCAGTGACTGTGTGGCACATTGACATTGTGAACTCAGTGATATGTGGGTATTATAGTGGGGTAGCAGGTGTGTGTGTGTCTGCTTTGGAGGTCTCTGCTGCTTAGGTAGAGTACATTTACAGCATCCGAGTATGTCAATGTGTGCTAATGTGGTTTGAGTGCTGTTGCTAGAGGATATGTGAGACTGATATGTGGTGTGTGTGGTTACCTTCACCACCTGATAGACTGTGTCAGTCAAGGGACAAGAGAGTTCAGCTCCCTGTATGTCTATATAGGTGCATCTCACACATATATCTGAGTTTGTCGGGAGGAGGAGAGGGTTGTCTGTGTACATGAGGCAGATGTGACATTGTGTCAATATCACAATATCCACCAGCTGGACTGAAGAGTACACACAAAACCGACCCCTGGACATGCCAGGATATTATCATGACATACTCTGTAGCCTGATCCCAAAGGATCAGTAGGGCATTAAGCATGTAAAAGAGTATAACAGGGATTAGTGCTCATGTTCGTTAGTGTTTTGTAAAGAGGAGCTGAGAAGGAGTCCAGACTGAATCATGACACCTCCTTCAGCTATGTCATAAATATCAATGTACACACATATATGTCCTGAGTCAGGGCCAACTGTACCTGAGTGTCAGTGCCAACATCATGACAGACAGGCCCATATGTACATACCCATCCCCCACTGACAACAGTCCACATCATCATACCAGGAGATATCACATGTAGAATGGATGAGCAGCTACCCCCACTGCCAAAAGCATGGCAGCAGGTGGAATATATTGATTCCCAATATGTGTCATGCACAAACTACAGAACAAACAGATCATGCACCTGAACAGTCAGCTGAGCCGCACCCCCTACACAGGATGTGGAACCGTTGAATGTGTCACAGCTACATATGGCACTCCCCACAAGTGTTGGTGCACAACACACCATGGGAAGTCATGTCCAGTATGCCTATGAGGTCTGATGTGCAAGGTCATGGAGTCCATCATGGTTGCAGTCATAAACAGAGCTATTGGAAGCTGACACACACACACAACCCTACCAACTGTGGTATGTTCATGTGCGGATCATGGTTCCCAAACATGCTACACTGTTTGCAAGGCAGCCACCCAGGACATACATCAATGAACACATCTACACATGTGTCACACAGACTTTGAATAGCCCTTTATCAACATCCCAGACACATGTAGTATCCACAAAGCCAAGAAGCTGTGCATAAATATGTGTTGACATATGACGGAATGTCAATGTGTCCACAGATAGATCACACAAGGTAAGGATACTGAGGTCATGTTCAAGCTGTTGACACCTGCTGACCCACATGGACCATTCCTGGAATGGCATAAAACAAAGTGTACACATCACCATGTCCAGTCTGATGATGTCACCATCCTATAAATACAGCAGGAGAAGAGAAACAAGCCAGTAAAACAAATAGCGTGCCATGTTAATGCGTCTCTTTCCAATATCATAACATAGTTAGGGAGGGGTTTGAATCCTGCAAAGTGTGTGTATGTGTGCAGTTTATTTTGAGAGGTGTTCCCTTTTTGGAGACTGGGAAAACTCAGTAAAGGAGGTACATTCCTCTTTGGAAAGTCTGATGATGTCACCATCCTACAAATACTGCAGGAGAAGGGAAGCCAGCCAGTAAATCAAATAGCGTGCCGTGTTAGTGCGTCTTGCGCTAATATCATAACATAGTTAGGTAGGGGTTTGAATCCTGCAAACAATGAGTGTGTATGTGTACAATTGTCTTTGAAAGGAGTGCCCTTTTTGGAGACTGTGAAAACACACTAAAAGAGGTACATTCCTCTTTGTAAAGTTTGATGATGTCACCATCCTACAAATACAGCAGGAGAAAAGAAACCAGCCACTCAAACAAATAGCACACAGTGTTAATGCGTCACTCTCAAGTATCATAACATAGTTAGGTAGGGGTTTGAATCCTACAAACAGTGTGTGTGTGTGGGGTGGGGGTTGTGTGTATGTGTGCAATTGTCTTTGAAAGGAGTGTCCTTTTTGGAGACTGTGAAAACACAATAAAAGAGGTACATTCCTCTTTGGAAAGACTGATGATGTCACCATCCTACAAATACAGCAGGAGAAGGGAAACCAGCCAATAAAGCAAATAGCGTGCCATGTTAATGCGTCACTCTCTAATATCATAACATAGTTAGGTAGGGGTTTGAATCATGCAAACAGTGAGTGTGCATGGGGGGGGTCTGTGTTTATGTGTGCAACTGCCTTTGAAAAGAGTGTCCTTTTTGGAGACTGTGAAAACACACTAAAAGAGGTACATTCCTCCTTGGAAAGTCTGATGATGTCACCATCCGACAAATACTGTAGGAGAAGGGAAACCAGCTGGTAAAGCAAATAGCACGCCATGTTAATACATCTCTCTCTAGTATCATAACATAGTTAGGTAGGGGTTTGAATCCTATAAACAGTGAGTGTGTGCAATTGTCCTTGAAAGGAGTGCCCTTTTTGGAGACTGTGAAAATACACTAAAAGAGGTACATTCCACTTTGGAAAGTTTGATGATGTCACCATCCTACAAATACAGCAGGAGAAGGAAAACCAGCCAGTAAAGTAAATAGCACGCCGTGTTAGTGCGTCTCTCTCTCTAGTATCATAAAATAGGTAGGGGTTTGAATCCTGCAAACAATGAGTGTGTATGTGTGCAATTGTCTTTGAAAGGAGTACCCTTTTTGGAGACTGTGAAAACACACTAAAAGAGGTACATTCCTCTTTGGAAAGTTTGATGATGTCACCATCCTACAAATACAGCAGGAGAAGGGAAACCAGCCAGTAAAGTAAATAGCACGCCATGTTAATGTGTGTCTCCCTAGTATCATAACATAGTTAGGTAGGGGTTTGAATCCTGCAAATGCTGACTGTTGGTCAACACAGTGTGGATTTTGCTTTTACTATGGGATGACAACAGTAAGTGCATTGCAGACATCAGGTATCTGCGTGGCAAATATATATGTGTACATGTCCTCTCAATCAGTACATAGGTGTGAAGCCTGCATACTACATGAATACATTTGTTTCCATTGACTGGTTGTGCCGCTGCTACTCAGATCGTAGGTCACATATGTATGTATGTGACATGGCCGTCCACTGTCATGTTCTGTGGCCACAGTCATCTGTGGCACACACACCCGTGACAGTTACTTAAGAGTAGTGTGAGTGAGGGTATATGCCTGGGGTATACGTCAGACATGGTCATACACAACAAAGTCTGCCAAGAATGGACAGTCTTTATAGGTGTACGACTGCCTTGTGGATATGCATTCAGGCCTCTAATGTCTGTGATACACCTTGGGACTCCACAATACCTATGGATATGTGGATACCAAGGGACACATGACATAACATGGGTCTGTATGTACACAATGGTACCTGACATACATGTTGAGGGCTACCACCAGTGTGGCACTGATGGGATAGTATGTATAGTACATGAGGATGACTTTGCCATAGTCGACTTACTGCTATACAGCATGTATCACACAACAGGTATCTGTCTGTATGATACCCTTGTGTAGGATATGTGTCCCATCCAGGGAATGCATTGTAGGCCATTCCATGCATTCCCAGATTTGGATGGACACATCCCTAGTGTGTCTGCATGTACCAAAGGGGGCTATATGACACACAGGTGTGGTCACAGTAATAGGAGGCGGTCATCACCACTGGTTAGTGTTATAGTGTAGCACCGGAAGGATCCAATTGATACTGGGTTCCCTACTACTGTGTGTCATTTGTCAGGACATCATCCAATGATTTCTTATAGTCATGCTGTTGAGGTTGTGTATACTACCAGACTGCAAATCATTGACTGATATTAACGGTATCACCCGCAGCATAGTGTCAACCCATGTCATACACACATCTACCCATGTTAGTACATAACTGTAGTAGAATGCATACTGGCCATTGAAAGATGCAATGGGATGTTAATAATGTGTACGACAGGGTATGCCACACATCCCATGTGTCCACTATGCACGTACATCCGGACAGTGCGCACTCACCATGTTCACAGATGTACACTTGCTAATCTGTACTGCACAAATCACACACGTACTGTCCACTCGCTAACACATGCTGGCAACACATCACACATCATCCAAGTGGCACATGGGTGGATAATACATACTCACACCTAACAGTGGTGTAAACAATTCTACATTGACAATCAGAGCTTTGATGCATAATGTCTGCTCAGATATACCTACAAGGATGTAGTTAGACTTCCTTGTTGACAACTCGCTATTATTGCTACACTGCTATAGTGTCACCCTATGCATCAGCACCATGTTAGCCTGTCCCTCCGTCGATAATGCAGATGACAGGAGGTGGCACAGGTATCATCATATGCACAGGGCGTTTTGTTGTTTGCCAGAGCCTGACATTGACCCTTCCAATCAACATGTCTCTGTGTGTGTGTGTGTGTGTGTGTGTGTGTGTGTGTGTGTGTGTGTGTGTGTGTGTGTGTGTGTGTGTGTGTGTGTGTGGGACAACAGTACAGCATGGGCCAATGTTGATGTAATGTGTGTGTGTATTTGTGAGCCCTTGTTGTTTGCTTAATGTTTGTGTGTCTGCATGCACACAGCTCCACCATGTGGCTGCCATATACGGTGGTCTGTGGGACAGCCACAAACTGTACCTGCTTGGCTGTACAGATCACTGTCTCCGGCCACGGACACAGTACCTGTGCCTGACAGGGGTGCTACGGATAACAGGAAGATGGAAGATGCAAACGTAACTAATAATGCAAAAACATGCACCAAAACCCAGCGGTAGTGCGAAATTAGGGCTAAAAGTTTTGCTGTACTCAAAAGTTGTAGTGAGCAATAACCAGCTCAAAGCAGTAATCCAAAACACACGATTTATTAGGAATGAACCAGACGTACACACAGTAGGCTTCACGTTTCGTCAAAAACTTCATCAGAATAATGAACAGTCATCTGTCACACTTGCGTAGACCGAGAACCACAGGTCAATATATATCAGCTCTCCATCTGTACGATGAATGGCCTTCAATCCCTTTAAACTTGCAAACTCGCACTACCGCTGGGTTTTGGTGCATGTTTTTGCATTATTAGGGGTGCTACGGATGGTATTGGGTACCAACCCTGACTGGGTACTGTCATCAGAGGCAGTGGTATGACGACTGGACCCATGTTCCTGCTGGGACTGGCCAGAGCCATGTGCACGTGGTCTACTGGGACGGACAATGGACAGGCCAGCCCCAGCATTGCTGGGGCTGGTACTGCCACTATGGGAGCGGCTGTGAGCTGTGGGCTGTCTGTGACCACTGCCAGCTGTTGCTGTTGCTGGCATGCATCTGCGTCGACATCGCAACCATCCTGCATGGTCCTGGCTTGAGGAAGAAATGTTGTGGAGGGCATCTATTGTCTCCCCCCAACGTCTATCAATGACCTCGGTGTATGTCCGGATGGCACCGGCAAGGTCACGGATGCTGTCATTGATAGCGGTGTTATGTGCCCTCTGCACCCTAAGTCCCTGCCTGGTGTACCATTCCATATGTTCCTGAGCCTGCATTATAGCCCGGAACATAGTGGTCATCATAAGACCTGTGAGGGCATGCCTGCCAGGGGCAATACATCCAGTGGTGCTCCCCAGAGAACCCCTGGACCTCTGCCTATGTGGTACCATTCCGGGTCTACAGCTATGGCTGCTGTGAGGGGATGCACATGCCATGGGTACCACACTCTCCTGGTCAATGCCAACTGTATGCTGTCCCTCCCCTATGGCCATTGGTGGTGAGGGATGTAATGGCAGTATGAGTGTGCACATAGATGGGGTTGAACGCTGTGTACTGTCGATTGGTGGACCAACGACAGACCCTGTCAAATCTCCCTTTGCCAAAATACATGTGTCATCATCACCACTATCCGTGGCAGTGGCTTCAGGTCGCCTGCTGCTTTCGCCAAGCCCTACCTCAACACCTGTGAGAGGAAGACAGGAAACACACGTTACGGTCTGCACATGCACACATGAACACAGGTACACAGTCACACAGGAACACATGCACACAGGAACACATGCACACTCCTCACTACAGCAGATACACACACACAACAGGAATCCAAATCATACTCAATACTGGTTGAAGGTGGGTGACAGTATCACAAGGCAAACAGTCACGCACACGTGTCAGCATGCAGAATAAGTGTTGATCAAGTCCATGCAGTGTGAGTGTAGACAGCCATAGTTAATGACAGTGTACATGGCTGTGGTGCATGTGTGTACATGTACAGTGATTGCCTACACCCTGGAACACAATGTGTACAAGGACACATTTCTGTGCAAGTATTATAAGCTCTGCAATGTCCTGTGCACCATCACACACAGGTATACATACCATGGCTGTGTGTGTTATCTGTGTGTCACATGGATTTCCATGTCTGATTGCAGTGTCTGTGTCTGTAGCAGATAATTGTGGACACAGGTGTAGCACATGCATGCTGTGTACACACACGGGATGAGTGGTGCATGTATACGTGATGGGATATCAATCCTGGACATGGCCATTGTAACAGTATGGGGTGTCGTACCATTAGCCATCATCATCATGCATCATGTGGTCAGTCAAGGCCAGTAAAGTGTGCTAGACCACCGCCTAGCATGCTGCATCTGAACCGCAGTGCCATGGCTAAGTTCATAATTACACAGCCACGTTGCACAAGGGTGTGTGAGGTGTCCAATAGGGAGCATTGCCTAACATGACTGTGTTATGTGTTGAGGAGTGTTGCACAGTCCCATACTAGGCCCCTACCCCTCAGGTATGGTATGTGTGGTGTGTGGATTACATGTGGGATACTGGAGTGTGACCTGGCAGTGGGTGTCTGGTTACACTATGTGTAGCATGTTGAGGTGTACTGCGTATGACAAACATGTTATGTTGTGTACATGTGTGTCAACTATGCCTATCCAATGTGTAGTACAGTATTGCCACATTTATGTCTGATGCTCTGTGCATTGCATGTGAATGAGGCAGCTACTGACAATCCTGAGATGTTTCACGTCTCACAGCAAACATGCACAGCATGCATTATGCGTAGGTGTGTTATGTGTACATGGCCTACACCTCACCTATGACATGCACAGTTCAATACCAAGTTTAAAGTGTTAACACACTCACCAGCATGTAACGTCTGCCCTGCTGTCACACCAGAGGGACCCGCAAGAATATGACACAGTTTGTCAGTGGCCACAACTGTGGCATTGCTACTGTGAGTGTGCTAAACTACAGTAGAACAACAGGCATAGGTGTACAGATACTATTCAAATGATCAGTATTGCACACAATAGGCAGCACAACTGCTAAACACAGTACACATCTCACACATGCATAATCTAACAATACAGGTAACAGTAGTCTACAGCTAGGGCATGTTACCTGCATGCTCCATGTCACTATGCTGGGTGGCTCCGGCCTCCATGACGACACATGTGTGATGTTGTTGTTGCTGCAGGCCAGGAGCCACCACACTTAGCAGCAGTTCCTCCACTCTGGTGAGGGGGGGTGTATGGCCACCCCACCACCTGTGGCAAGCTGTTGTCTGTGGATATCAGACGCACACCGCCAGACATGTCTAATTAAATCACTGCAGTGACGGCGTACCTGCTCATATGTCCAGTTATGCATGCCTATGTCATTTACCCGATGAACATGTTCTTGCCACAGTGCAGTACGCTCCTGCTGGTGCTGGCTGGCCCTTGAAAATAGCAGGGTATAGTGCTGAACCAGGCTGTGTGGATTTCTTGTTCCTCTGCAGCTGTGTAGCAGGGGTTCCTGTGATGAGCCATAAGCTTGGAAGACAAGTAAACGATATGTGTGAGCAAGTCATGTGGCACATTTAACATTATACAGTACAGATATCAGTTAACTGCCATATATAGCATCTGTTTATCTGTCAGAGGATACACACATTCAATACCACATATCAGTGCTCAGCCCACAACTGGCTGACAGTGCCTGCCACACTCCATATGACACACCAGTATACACCAGTACTCGGCTCACTGTTTGGGATCCAGTGCACAGCCTTGCCAGGGGGGTACATATCAAGCTAATGCATGCAGAAATATGTCATCCATTGCAATGAATGTGAAGTACAGTTACAGCATAACCAGTAACCCACCCTAGTCGTTGATGCTATACCCCTACCTAACATATGTGCACAGTTGTTAATATAGCTGGCATACTGCTGTAACAGAGTATACATGTTGCTGGGTATACACGCAAACCCTGCATCACACATGTGATTGCGGACATGGTACAGGCATCATTACACACACATCAGACATTCATACAACACACAAATGTATGCTAACACAGATGAGTATTTGCTATGTACCTTACAGTACTGTGTGCCCCTACTTACAGATACCTATGCCTGACGAATGTAATCTGTGCAGACTGCAGGAAACACACAAGGCAGTGTTACCAGGGAATGTGAACATACACCATACTGTGCTGTTTAGGTACAACAGTTCAAATGTCGGCTGGATTCACCAGCAGTACCACTTACTGAGCATACATGTATTGCTTCAGCCTATGTTGGGACACCACAGTCGTACACAAGGAACTACGTCACAACATATACCATCCTACTATGTCTGCATCCCAATAACTGACACATCTTTCTCTGGCCTCACACTTAGGACACAAACAACCATAACAGAAACAACCTCACACCTAGCTATCACACCATCACAGACCTTGCAAACATTCACTGTCACACTCATTCCACCTCACATAGCAGGTATTGCACTGTGTACATGTCTGTGTGCATTGTGTCATAAGTAGGTAATATGCTATTGTCCCTGGGACCTACAGCAGCCTAGCCATATGCTACCCTGGCCTGTGACACACATGTAATTAGATTTCACTTCCTCCTGTCAACCGGATACACAGAGGTGATTCCCAGGGCATGTTACCTATCCCCCGGACAATCATCAGGGGTATGTCTGACATCTGCTACTGAGGAGCCTTGTTTGTTCATGCTGGGTGGTTTACTCCAGAGTATAGCATATTTGCCAATAGGAGCCTATCCCTCCAGCATGTGCTGTTTAGTGAGGTTGCAGGGACTAGGGACCTAGGCCGTGTAGCCCGGTGGGATTGTGAGGTGTTGACATGGTGGTTGTTTGACTGCTATGGGTGTGGTAAACCTCTGTATGTTTGGCAGAGGTAACCTCTGGGTGGCCGGTATACAACGCACTGTAGCTGTGGTTATGTGAGTCAGTCTACATAGGGTATGTGTTTCAGGGCAGTATTACCCTTTGTGAGGTATGTCTGTGGCATTTTCACTTGCTGTAGTTGTCATGTGAGGTACATACCACATGGGGCATCGTGATGAGTACAGGGGAACACTGACCTATATTTCCGTACATGTCACATTGTTTGTGATTACACATACCATGTAGACAGATTACAAGACTAGTGTGGCACTGTGAATATCAAAGGGGAGGCTACTGTCCACCTGTGTCCCATGTTCCCTTCTAACACCTTCAGTGTTAGTCAGGCAACCACCTATCTGGTAGTTAGTGGGCAAAGTGTTTTGGAATGGGGTATGGCACTGCAGTATCAACACTGGTGTTCAGTCCATGCCTTGGTCACCAGGCACCTGTTGCAATACGTCTGACCCTGTGTCTCCCTCTCTCACTATATATATATATATATATATATATATATATATATATATATATATATATATATATATATATATATATATATATATATATAAATATTTATATACATATATATTTATATATCACTCTATATATACATATCTATATACATATCTATATATATATATATATATATATATATATATATATATATATATATATATATCCATATATATCTATCTCTCTCTCTCTATATATATATATATATATATATATATATATATATACATATATATATATATATATATATATATATACATACATATATATATATATATATATATATATATATATATATATATATATATATGTGTGTATATATATATATACATATATATATATATATATATATATATATATATATATATATATATATATATATATGTGTGTGTGTGTGTGTATATACACACAACATATAGATATATATATATATATATATATATATATATATATATATATATATATATATATATATATACATATATATATATATACATACATACATACATACTTGTAAACAGCCACTGCTGTACATATACATATACATGCACATATATGCAATTATGGAACAGTTGTGAGACATACAATTATGTAATAATATTGCACAGTGTTGTGCAGAATGCATTTCGTTGTCCTCAGGCCGTATAGTCATAGCAGACCTCACTGACTGTAACTCAGTCTCACAGCATTTAACCACCACATGACATATACCTGCACTGCTTGCTGTTTTCAATGCCACACACTACAACCTACATAGATATGTGCACATAGCAACCTTCAAATACATATATATGTCCAGCCTTCACTAACAGTTGCAGTATGTCCCTTGCCCTGTGCACATCTGCATATACATATAGATACGGACTGCTACCACATAAGGAGTGTTCACAGAATGTAGAGTACCCTTCAGACACATCATTCGGATGCCAGCAAATACATCTGTGTTACATACCTTACCTTTGTATTTCTCACCTCACTCTGTTGTACCTGTTGATGTTTTTTTTTTTTGTTTGTTTAGGTTGGTGTCTTCCACCACCTCTGCTTGTTTTATTTGTTATTTTGGTTGTTTGGTGTCTCCAACCACCTCTGTTTTTTTTTTGTTTGGGTTGGTCTGTCCAACTGTTTGTCTGTCTGTCTTTCTGTCTGTCTTTCTCTCTTGCTGGCTCTCTCTCTCTCCAGTTGCTGCAATGATATTATTGCATGTGTTGACAGCAAGTACAAGCTGCTTTTGTAGGTATCTGCACATGTGCATGTGATGGCTGCTGCACCAATTGGTGCCCACCTTTAGTAATTGCATGTAGCCTGCTGTGTGGTAATTGCAGTTCTCACTGTGATTTCAGGACACTGCTATAAAATGATAGGTTAGGTAGGCATAGGCCTTTCAGTTTTGCAAGGTGGGGACCATGCTTGTTTGCTGTGGACACTGATGTGAAAGTCAGAAGGTTGGTATATGTCTCATATCTGAAGCTGGGTTGTAGCCAGTGAAATGCATGTTGTACTGAAACCTGACTGTTGCTTCTTCAAGTACACTCTTCTCAGTGTGTAAGTTTACTCACACCTCCTAATGCTAACACTGGATACATGGGAGTATGTACTTTCTTTTGGAATTAGGGAATTAACTGGCATACAACAGTAGTTATTGCAATGTATTCCTATGGCTTTCCTATTTTCCTTTTACATTCAGTCCTTGTAATGCATGTCATATTTCTTTATTGCAATGTATTCCTATGGCTTTCCTATTTTCCCTTTACATTCACTCATGGTAATGCATGATAAATAGCTTTCAGCACTAAGTTATTGTATATCTGCTGTGGTTTAGTGGTACTTCATGCAGACTGGTGAGTCCAAGGTCCCAGGTTTGAGACTGACAAGGGTATTTTTATTTTGCTGCTGAGCAATACAAGGGCCTTGTCATACAGAGTGACTAAGGCACTTTTAAGCAGTTGTAAGTGGGTTGGCGTGGTTTTGCGTGATGCTTAGCTAAGCGCACACAAGCTCACACTCGCACACCCCCGCTAACTACTACTTAAAAGTGCTTACTCCTGCTAACCCCCACGCTAATTTCTTTTAAAGAAAAGAAAATGGGGAGATAGGAAAGTGGTGAAAAAAGTGGGCACAGAGAGGGACAGACAGTAGGAAAACAAGCTCGGGATGTGCAGGAAGGGTGTAGGGAATGCCCATAGCTGCCCATTTCTTTAACAGCAACAGCTGTGCATATGTTGAAAATTTGGAGTGAGTTTTGAGGCCTTCCACCCCTAAGAGAGGGGTGAGGACAACATAGTTTGTTGCACTGCCAATTAGAATTATCGGTGTACATGTCCTATGGACATGTGTGCAAACTGGGAAGCTATGTATGGGGCGTAATTTTTTTTCGGGTACAGATTGCCCCTTTTTTTTTTTTTTTTTTTCAGGTGAGAGTGGTAAGTGAGGTAGGGGAAATAGGTATATTTGGGGAGGTAGGTTGGGGAGGTAAACAGGCAAGACAAACAAGATGCATACAGGGGTGGAATTTGACACATGGGGTGGGTGAACACAACTGACAGGGAAGGTTGTTTGGAAATCACAAGCCTATGAGCCCACAGATGGTAACAGTGGAACTGAGATCCCCACCCATGGGCAGTCACCATTGCACCTTCACAGCCCCGGGGGTGGCTGTGCTGGGGGCTGAGTAGGATGGGCAGGCTCACCCGTGAGACGTGCCACTCTCGCCTCAAGCTGGTGTAGGGGATCAGCCACTGAACGCTGGATGTCCCTACGCACCACAGTCCGGACCCTTCGAAGGGTGATGGGTGGCCCTTCTCCGCCCATGCTTGCACGGGGGGACGAGCCCCATCCACTGCAGTGCTTCCACCCGAAGGTGGGACAGGACCAATGGATGAGGGGAGTCCAGGCTGGACACCAGAGCCACTGGTGCCAGGTGCACTCGCCAACTGAGGAGGGACAGGTGGGTCCGCTGGGACCGACCTTCCCATACATTCTGTGATTCGGTGTGTTTCATTACAACATAAACAACAGCATTCCAGATTAGTTGTAACAGCACGCAGTAATATTCCCATTAACCCAACACACCACAGTTCCAACAGTTGAACAGCAAACATAACACATGCATATATTGAAAAACATTGGTTATTCCAACCACATGCAGGGATGATTGGTAGCAACAGGCCACCATGAACGTGGTGTTTGAACAGGACACATGCATCAACATGAGTGCAAATATTTATGGAACAATAGGACATATATCCCGACAAATATTTAAGATTACACATACCCATTGAGGTGCGGAATTGCATGGTTTATGCACAAACAGTAGGGTGTAGAAAAAACCTCCATTAACATCTTATAAACACTTTTACTCTACACTACATTCCTAGTGACTGCAGGTGTATATTCCCTACATGTATTATTACACTTGCCACCATGCATTAGGTTGTGCAATGGGTTTGTCTAGTTCAATCTATACTTGACCTATATCTCACATGCTAACTGTCCAGGATGCAGATGTTACTGCTACATATTTCATGGCTGCATTTATATTTCTTTATCTACATATCTGGATGTTTTCACATGACATTTTCACTTCTAATTGTACAGAACCCTGCATTTATTGAAGCACACTTTCATTTCTGGGGAACATATTCACATGCTACTCGTGTGCCAGATTTACTTATGCATGCCAGCCAGTAACTGACTGTTGAGGACTGTATATTTACTTCACAGCTACTAGCACTTCCATCACCCACTTTAGATGGGACTGCAGAACTCTGGGTTGCCAGCACTTTCTAACATATTACTATTTGTATAATGCAAGGGTACAACAACATTTCATACTAAGTGAAACAGACACAGTCTGGGTTTTAGACCTTTATTAATGACATTACACACTTTTCCACAGGCTCACTCCTTTATTTGTTTTAACGATATATATGGCAGACATGTTCACAACATATTATACCTTTATTAACAGGTTAGCATACTCTTTTTTCAGGCTCACTCACATATTATTTTATATGAAAGTGCCTGCAGAGGTATTATTCCAGACATTTGTTACCTTTCTAAATGGGTTACTACACTCTTTTTCTGCCTCTCTAACGTTTTTATCTGACAGTACATGCAGAGGACTTATTCAGTCCATTTTATGGCTGTATTATTGGACTACAACACTTTCTTTCATGCTCTCTCCCATATTTTATATAACAATACATGCAGAATAATCACTAACCTGCCTGGCGGTGCAGCCTTAGCAGCCTATCTTCATAGGCTTGCTGATTAACACGGTCACCTGCAGCTGTAAAGTAAATGAAGGAATATTGAGACATTCCTATCCATTATACATACTCCATTTTAAATCCTTACATACTGCATTCCATGGCTACATACTCAGTTGTGGGGCATCCCGCATCCCACGGGCCTCCTGTATCCACTGTTTCTGGTGGTCCTCCTTTCGCCTCTTCAGGTACGCATGGTGGTGATGGACCTGCTCACCAGTCCAGGGAATGCCTGTGGCACTGGTGAAGTCACGAGCTAACCGGTTCCAAGCCTCTGCCTTGTACTCCATCCCTTGGAACTGGCCCTGCAGAAGTCTTGCCTCATGACGGTGGACTAGGAGCCAAACCATGTATTTGGACTCCTCGGTACTCCATCTCTGTGCTCAGAAGTGCACCCCCTCTCCAACACCAGACATTCTGACCCCAGATGTGAGCTACAATCAGTTATGGCATGCATTCCCTCCTGTAGGGCTTAAATATGCCGCATTTCCCGCACTTTTTTGTGATTGGCCATTTTGTAAGATTCTCGGCTGACTGCAGACCTGCTTAGTAATGGTTAAACTACCATTCCTAAGTTTATGTATGTTAATAGTGGCTGTTTCCCCTATGTTATCATGGCTTAGTGGTTCTGTACTTTGATTATGATGCAAAGGGTCCTGGGTTCAAATCTAGTCATTCTTTTATTTTAATACTGTCTAGACAGGCTAGCGGGTGTGGCTGCGTTTAAGCAACTTAGCTCTACATTGCTCCCCAGTGCCCTGGTTGGCGTGGCGCGCACGTCCGCGCAAACACATTGCACTGGGTAAAGCATTTTTAAACATTGGGCAACTCTATTGCGCTGGGTGAAGCACTATTAAACTATGGGCAACTCTGTTTAGCTGAATAAAGCACTATTAAACTATGGGCACCTCTGTTTAGACGGGTATAGCGCTATTAAACTATGGGCACCTGTGTTTAGCTGAGTAAAACGTTGCTTAACGGCAGGCTATTATATATCTGGGTCTTTTAAAAATATATATTTTTTTCGCTGATACATTGGCCATGTCACTGCTTTTAATAAAATTTTAATCATATTTATCTGGTATTATTTCAATTACTGATTTAAAACATAAATAAAAGGGGGAGTGCTGGGACTCGAACCATGAATGCCTTCTCTTTATGCATACACTCTACCATTACGCTACTGCTATTTGGATTAATTTGCATAAGTAGTTCTTATATGCTCTTCAATGTCACAATTGCTAACTGTGGTTAAGCAATGGGCACACCCGCACAAACAAGCGCAAATACAGGCATCAATATCGTGGATTTAAAAAAAAAATTAAATTTTTTCCGTTTTATAACTCTGATGGGGGTTTACAGTGTCAGGGAGTGTGGTGTTGGGTGCAAGTACATTTGAGCGAACTCGCTCTTGTCTGTTGACATTATGCTTTTTAAAACCTTGCAGGGGCGTGGACTTTTAGACTGCTCGGCAGTCGGACACGCCCCCTGCTTGCCTACTCAGTCTGTGTAAGAGTTACGGATGAGTCAGCGTGCCCTCATGAATATTCATGGCATGCTGACGTCATACCGTTCAACTGCAGCCTCCGAGTAAGACATATTAAGTCTTACACGGAGGTTTTGTGAATTCGGCCCATTGATTTTTTTTACTAGGTTACAGTGCAGAAATGAAACACTCCCACTCTTTAGATGTCAATATTTTATCATACAGTACTACATTTAAATGTTCAGCTACTTCAAGGTATGCATTTTTAGGGCATACCTATGAGTCATTACTGTTATGCAGTCATGCATATTCAGTGCAAGGATATTTTTGTCACGGTGAGCTAGTGTAATGTATTGTATGATCCGGCAGTACACTTTTTAGTGTTTTTCCTATTTTCACCACTTTGGTGCAATCATTGACTTGGTATATATAACTTCAAGGAGGTGTAGGGGGCTTGCCCCCCTGAACTTATTTCTCTGTTTCATACCTTTTTTTTTTTTTCACTCATCATTTTGGAAACACCTTTTTCAGTCCATTTACTGAAGGTACTGTTGAACTTTTGTAGGAAAACCATTGCATAGAATTGACCCTCCCAACGCATGCAACTCTTTCATGACCACCCAGTCAATCAATACCCATGCTTTTCCCCAAGCTGCTAAGTAAGAACTACATTACTCAAGACAGTTTGGTTCATAATATCTCAGTAAAGTGGAATAGCTATACTCTTGTTTCCATTGTTTGCCATCTGTACTTGGAGATGGTGGCCATGCATGCACTAACCTTGTTACTAAGGACATATAAATCTTTGCATTATCTGTTAAAATTACCAGGCAAAAAATATATATATATATATATATATATATATATATATATATATATATATATATATATATATATACACACACACACACACACACACACACACACACACACACACACACACACACCGAAAATGCCTTTCACTGAAAACCCATTTGGTTGAATCCCATTTGGTCGAAAATGGAATATAGCCCCTGCCCTACTGCAGTGCAACCCTGCAGTGAGAATATAAAGTAAGGGGGGTGTGGGTGGCACAGCCCCCACATTGGGGGAGGGGGTGAAGCCCCCCCACATAATTGCAATGTATGCACTATTATATACATGTGTATCTATTAAAAATACATACAAACATATAACGTC
>NC_056727.1:626794229-626814229 GCF_019279795.1 Protopterus annectens | reverse complement strand
CCCAATGTGGAGGGATGTGCCCCCCACACCCCCTTACTATATATACTAACTCCAGGATTACACTACAGTGGGGAATAGCGCATATACCTTCCAACAAAATGAGTTTCAGTCAAATGAGTTTTCAGTGAAATGAGCTTTCAGTGAATTGTGCTCAGGCAACTCATTTTCAATTAAATGAGCTTTCAAGGAAATGAGTTTCAGTGAAGTTTTTTTAGTGAAATGAAGTAGACCCATATATATATATATATATATATATATATATATATACATATATATATATTAACCTGCATCATATTTACCTATTTACCTCACTGTTGTCCCACATATACAGCTGAATACCTAAATTGGTGTGAGAAGCCAACCTACTAACTATACGTACTGCACAGATGTGCTGTATGCAACTGCTGTGGGAATACCTGTAAGTGGCCTCCATATTTGTAACTACATCATCATAGTCTAGTATCCCCCGAATGTACTGTAACCCTCTTAGTATGTCCTTCTCATGTTTCCTGTGATGCCTACCCTTGACTTTCATACCTGTGTAGGGTTACATCTCCCAGTGGATATGCAATAGCAAACCCATCCAGTCTGTCCCGTCTCATCAATATACACTTTGACAGACAGGCACATTCTCAGATGCTGAGTGGCATCAAACAAAAACAACAATTCCAAGGCATCCTATTGCAGAAAACAGTTAAAAGAAAGAAGTTATATCTTACCAAAACGTTCCACCTGTGTTGTTGATCTTCACCAATCCTTGACAGTGGGTTCAGTTCCAAATCTCAGAACTGACTCTGCCATATCTTCCAGCTTGTGCTCTCCAAACTCTCAAGCCAGACATTACCCATAATGCTCCTCACATAGATTACCTCAGATCGAGTTTGCCAAATAATAGTATATAGAAAAAATAATATGCTTAATTATAGACAGTAAAGAGAATGAGGCCATATATGAGCCCTTAATGAGAAAACTAGCTTAAGGCTAATCTGATCTACTAAGAGTCTTAGGATGGGGGAAGGTGGATGGGATGTCAAGGTTTGGTGAAGATCAACAACACAGATGGAACATTATGGTAAGACATAACTTCTTTATCTGGTGTTGTCAATCTTCACCCAATCCTTGACAGTAGGGCAGAATCCCAGCTACTTTAGCCTTGGGAGTTCTCAAGGAAAAATATTCCTAAGCACCATAGGGCCAAAGGATGCTCAACCCCTGATCTAATTTGTAATGAGTGATAAAGGTATGATGAGAAAACCATGTGGCTGATGCACAGATGTCGTCCAAAGAAGCTCTGGCATGAAAAACTATTGATACACACTGAGCAGAGTGAGAAGGGGCATTGACTACAACTCTGCTCTGAGATATATAACAATAAGTATCCTGTTTTCTGGCTTATTTAAACTGGTTATTGCTTCTAGCAATTTATATATAACATTTTTCATTGCCTACTGCACACTTTTTTACTGTATTTTATTGCTATTAACTAATCTGCAAGGGTAACTGATTTGTTTGCGGTTAAAAGCATGCTGTAGAGTCTCCTTTCGCCTTCATTTAAAAACTTTCATTTTGTGGCTCACTGCTGTCATAACGATTTCTGTAGTGTTTACTGTCTTAAAGCGTGTAGGCTAATAGCTTTAGTATTGTCCCCTACCCTCCCTTCCTGTTGGTGTCTTGTTGTTATACTTGGTGGCTTTACAGTTGACCGCCTACTATAAATTTGATGTGGGATACTCCTCCAGTCTAGTGTCATTAGCTCAGTCTTAGTTTCTTTCCTTCTGTTTCTCCTTTCTCCCTTTCTTTAAAAAATGCCTGAGTCTTCTTGTGTTCTGACTGTGTTTCTCAAACATTTTGGAAATATAGAGTATATTTTAGTGCATTTATTATAACTGTATTTGCCTTAATACTGCTACAACTCAAGTGCTCTAGGTTGCACTGCATCTAAATTAAGTGTGTTTTAGCTGCTTTTCTCTATATATAGATGTCTCTGTATATGTAGACTAGCTGCTTATTCTACTGTATTACTACCTCTTAAATAGTTTTTCAGTTGTGCACTTGCCTTGCTTCATCTAAAAGTTTTACATTGCTAATTTTGTAGAGTTTTAATTGCATTTACTGTTTAGGGCTACACACTCAAGTGCGTTAGCCTTTTCTGGATTTATTTACTTTATTATTGCATTGTTTAGCCTGTTTTAACAAAAAAAAAAAAAAATACTATCTTGTTTGCTCATTTCCTGCCTTTCCTAGCTAGTATAGTACAGATCCCAGGCTTTGCTGGTCTCAGGACTTTATTTTCTGTGTTCAGTGCTATCCAGACCTTGCTGCGGTAGAGGGAAGTCCTACTGCTTACCAGTGGGAGTGGTGAGTATTGTACTGCCTATCTACCACTCGAGGAGTGGTTTCCAGCTCTGAAATTGAAATTTTATTAGCCTTTTTCGGCTGATTTCTATTCCTTTCAACTTTCTAGCTTAAAAATGCATGTGTTTGCACATTTTTCGCATCATGCAGCACCACGGGCCTATGCTTAAACTATTCTAGGTGCCAGAAAGTCTGCTCTTCAAATTTTCCCTTAGAACTAGCTGGTTTCTCAGTAGTAGCACTAAAATCTGAACCTCTGTGACTAGCACTTGCTCTAGAATCTGCTGGAAAGCACTAGGAAGCCTTAAACTGATACAAGCACTCAACTCTCCTTGTCAATAAGGAGAAAATAATCGTAGGCACTAAACAGCCTATAATTGCAAAGTACCTTGCAAAGGTAAGGAAAACAGCTCTTGTACTTTACAAAAAGCACCTAAACAGGCATGTCCAAGGGTCAGCTTCTGGTGATTTCTCCTGTCCACCTGGTGAATCTGGCCATACTGGGGCAATGCAGCAACTGCCTCATGTACACAGACAACCCTCTCCTCCTACCACCCAACACTACAACCTGTGAGATGTACTTACATAGCCAAACTGGAAGCAAAGCTCTCCAGCCAAGATTGTGCTAGACAGTCAAGAGGAGAAGGTTAACACCTGCACTACATCTCAGGCAACACATAGCCCTTCAAAACCCACACCATCAACACCCACACATTGCAACACTATACCCACATATACGAGGCCCTAACATTAACCTGCCCAAGCAACAAGGACCTCTGAAGCTGAAATGCAAACAAACACCAGTCACAACCAAAGTGACACATAGCTCACAACACCAGTGTGCCACCCAACAACAGCCTCTAAGGCAAGACAAAGTACCCAACACTTTAGTCATAGGTGACTGTATAGTCAGGCACACTGATGTCCCACTCACCAGGCTGAACAAGGAGAAAATTACAGTCAGCTGCCTGTCGGGTGCCAGGATCCGCCACATAACGCATGCACTCAAGTCACTTCACAACAAGTACAAATACATCTCTGTCATTGTCCATGTTGGAGTGAATGACTTGAGATGTATCTCCCTGGACTACATGAAAAGAGACATGGAAGAGCTTTTGGATCATGTGGCCCAGGCAGGTATGACCATAGCCCTGACTAGCATCCTGCCTTCACCCAGAATGATACCACAGTATAAGGACAACATGACTGACTTCAACAATTGGCTAAGCTTCTGGTGTCATTCAAAGGAGATCCAGTATCTGTCTACCTGGGAAGACATGATCGACAAACCACAATGGTTTGCCAGAGATGGTCTGCACCTGTCACCCCTGGGATTCAGGTTACTGGCTAAAGCTCTAGCCACCCCAAAAGTGCCTTTTTTAGGCAAGGTTCAAAGGACAAAACCACCACCATAACAGATACAAGCATGCAAAATCTGAAGGCAATGCTACTCAATGCTAGAAGTCTAAACCTCAAAATGCACTCTCTCAAGGCACTCCTAAAATGGAGAACATCGATATCTGTGCAGTAACTGAGACCTGGTTCAAGGCTCCAGAGAGCACCCCTGCAATACCAGGCTACAACTCTTACCACACTTTTTGGCCACTAAACCAAGACCAAAAATCTAAAGGTGGAGGAGTGCCCATATTCACTAAGGATATTCACACCTCCAGGCTAGTTGCCCAACACAATGCATCTGAAATTCTCCAGGTGCAACTAACACTAGGTAAGACTGCAATCCAAATTGGAGTTGCTACAGATCCCCCACCATGCCCCAAGATTCTCACTACACCTTTCTAAACATACTGGAAAATATTAAGATACAACCAAACACCCTAATACTGGGTGATTTCAACTACTCTGCCATTAACTTGAAAAACTACTGGTACCAACACCTTTTCCCAACGGTTCTTGGAATTCATAAATTCCAATGCCCTGGATCAACTAATTCATTGTCCCACCAGGGCTCCAATATCCTAGACCTGGTCATTACCAGCATGGAGATAGATGCTCTACACCAGTGGTCACCCACCATTGGTCAGGTATGACCATAAGCAAATCACCCTTGACATCCACATCCCACCCCCACCTCCCAGTAAGGAAACCGCCGTGAAAACTTCTCCAAAGCCAACTTCATGTTACTCAAGTCAGAAGTGACAAACTTCATGACACCCATGCAGACGGGATCTGAAAGCTCGACTGCTGAATCCTACATTAAGGCACTGTAATGAAAGCACATCCACTCATACATGAATTGTGCCATCTCAAATAGAGCCAATACACTCTCCTCCAAATAAAGGGAAGCCAATCTGGTGGTCCCCTGCCATAAACAAACTATGCAACAGAAGCAAGAAACTGTTGAATGAAGGAGGAAATTCCTAGGATGCAAATAACTCCCTTACCAGCCACAGTAAGAAGCTGAGATCCCTCATAAAATACTCCAAAGCTAGTTACGAAAATAAAATTGCCAAAGATTTCAAAGACAACCACAAGGCATTTATAGTTATGTCAAGAATCTAAATGGAAATGCTCATATCTGCTCTGACCTACAACAGAATGGCATTAAATATACTGATCCCAAGGATATTTCCAATATCATGGCAGATCGATTTAGTGCCAACTTCACCCCCCTCTCACCCCCTAAAGGGCCCATCTCAATACCAAAAGATTGCCAAATTCCTGTCATCACAGCCACACAGGTAAAACCGCACTCTCCAAAGATAAGAATACAGCATCCATGAGACCAGATGACATCCTGGGCTGTGTACTACATGAACTACAAAATGAACTGGCACCTCACCTAAGTGTCATGTTTAATCATAGCCTCACCTCAGGCTTAATGCCCACTGAGTGGTGCACAGCTACAGTTATCCCACTCCACAAGGGGGGATCCACCTTGGATCCCAGTAACTACCATCCCATCAGTCTGACGAGCCTGATCTGCAAGGGCATGGAATGCATTATCATGGAACTTATAAACAAAGACATTGGCAAACTTCAAACACTGGACCCTGCCCAGTTTGGGTTTGTGAAGGGCCGATCCTGTCTCCTGAACCTGACTGACTTATTTGAAATCAGTCTCCAGAGCTGTAGACGAGGGTTAGGCAGTCCACACAGCCTATCTGGACCTCGCCAAGGCCTTCAACACCATCCCTCACTCTGGAATCATAGATAAACTTACTAAGCTGGGCATAAATCCCTCGTCACCCGATGGGTTGCCAACTGGCTTACTGACAGAATCCAGATAGCAGACTCCAAATCCAGCTCCAGACAAGTGACAAGTGGAGTACCTCAGGGTTCAGTCCTGGGACCACTCTTGTTTGGCATCTACTTCTTTGAAGTACAGGTGAACACTAAGGGACTCTGGCTAACAAAGTTCGTAGATGACTGCAAACTGGGAGCCATTACTGAATCCCCAAATGATGTGGATATTTTACAAAAGGGCCTTACAGAAACAGATGCTTGGAGCCAGAGCCATGGGCTCAAGCTTAATGCCAAGAAATGCATAGTTATCCCCTTTGGGAAAAAACATGTACCCATGAATTACCACATAGGTGGCAGGACACTAAACACTGAAAGTATGATGAGAGACTTAGGGATACAGGTGGACAGGCATCTCACCTTCTATAACCACATCGCCACAACAATCAGGAAATCCTTCTATGTGGCACATCTCATCACTAAGGGCTTTTCATCCAGAAAAAAGGAGGTTATTGTCCCACTGTATTCATCCCTCATTAGACCCATTATAGAGTACAATGCCCCATTTGGTATGTACCTTACAAGATATCTGCAACAGCTGGAAAGGCCACAGAAATACCTCACTAAAAGTATCACAGGCCTAAAGCAGATGCCCTAAGCTGACCGTCTAAAAAAACTCCAGCTATACTCTGTGGCATATCGTCTACTCAGAGACGATCTCTGCTTAACATACATGGCCATGTCAAACCCTGAGCTGTTGGACATGCTCCACTTAAAGAAATCCCAATCTCTCAGAGTCACACGCCCAGGGTCTAAACCTTGTCATCACAATGAGCAAAACATGCTGGAGGGATAGGTTCCTGACCCAGAGACCCCCCAAACTCTGGAATAGACTGCCCATACATGTCACGCAGAGCCTCCTTGGCCCTCTTCAAAGGAACCTTGACGATTGGATGGGAGATTGGAAATGCACCCCGGGGATCATATCAGTCACCCTGCTAGACAGAGGTCCAGGGAAGTAAATAGTGTGGGAAGAAATATCCAGGTAATTGTTATGGCTAGGCTTATATAGGCCCTAGGGCCGATAGCCTAGTATGAACCTATGAACTTATGATGTTGCCAAAGTTCTTGTTGAATAACCTTGAAATGACTTGAGAAGTTGAAGTCCTTTTAGAGTGATAGATAAATGTCATGCAGTCTCTGACACATTTAGCTAAAGTATCCTTAGCAACTGGATTACCCTTGCGGAGGGATGAGTATGCTACAAATAACTGATCCTATTTTCTAAAATCATTAGTTCTGTGAAGATACAAATGTAGCTGTCTTTGCATATCTAGTAAATGAACGGCATATTCCCCTTTGTTACAAAAAATTGGGAAAATGGCTGGTAATTGTAGTGACTGATTAATGTTGGTTTTGGAGACTACTTTTGGTAAAAATTATGGATTTGTTCTGAGTATGACTTATATGAAAAATTAGGTAGGGTGATTTGCATGATAGGGCCTATAATTCAGAAACCCTTCTTGCAGAAGTAATAGCTACCAAAACTAACATCTTCCAGGATAAATATTTCAAGTCACAAGATGCTGATGGTTCAAAAGTGGTCTTAGTAAGATCTTGAAGGACAATAGTCAGATCCCAAGGGGGATACTCACCACCCTCTTCGCATCCTCCCTTTAACAATAACAAACCACCCAAGCTAGCCTATCTTGCAGCCAAGTACTCTACAATATGAAATTCTTCACACCCCAGTTCACGAAACCAGCCCTAAAAACTGTAACCCTCAGCCTTCCAGTGATTATCACACTATACCTACTAACTAAATATGAAAATCAGACATACTCAGGTTTTCATTATCCAAATGCCAAACAATTACCCCCATAACTATGATTAATACTATTTACCCGAATCAATACCTAATCATCAAAACAGCATCTACCTATCTACCACCACCCATATAGACCAAACATAATCTACCCCAGATCCAATAATATTGAAAAAATACTACATAAACTTATGCAACTAATAGAGTATCTCAGAAAAACATTAACAAAGATGGGGACATACACCCAAACCCAGGCCCCCCAGTAAACGACCCCTCAAACAACATATCCTTAGTTCCAAGACCTCTAGACTCCCTTCTTATCTGTCACCTGAATATTAGAAGCCTAAACAATAAAATTCATAACCTACATGCTCTCTTAGCAACCCACCTCCCTGACATTATGTGCCTCACAGAAACCTGGCTCAAACCAGTGACTAAAGATAATGAAATCCTGCCACCCGGATATAGCATACATAGGACTGACCGCCTCAAAAAAAGAGGAGGTGGTACTGCTGTGCTCTTTAAAAGCACACTCAATGTTACTCTAAACCCCGTTCAACCACCCCAAATGCCCAATGTAGAGCTAACAGATCTAAAACTACAACTAAATAAAGAAAAAAGTATTAACCTTATTGTGATCTATATCCCCCCTGGGAAAAACTCAGACATTCTTGAAAACACTCTAAGTTGGCTGACCAATAACCTCCCACAAGAAACCATAATCTTGGGAGATGTCAACATCAACTGGAATCTATGTGTGTCAGAGTCTGACCCAACCAATATTAATCTCCATGGTTTTTCACAAATTATAACCACCTCCACCAGAATTGGCAGCAACAAACAAAAAGAAAGCATCCTAGATTGGATACTCACCAACAATAAGCCCGAAATGTACAAAGCTGGGACCATACCTAATGAGCTCAGCGATCACCTCATCACTTATATGGTAAAAAGTAAAATAGGTAGCCACAAACCCCCTGTCCTCAGAACTGTTAGGAGCACCAAAAACTTTGACCTCACTAGATTCCGAAATGAGCTGCAGTCCTATAACTGGTCAGTCCTTAAACACCTTCCACTAGAAGAGGCAGTAACAAATTTTAACTCCACATTTCTAAACATACTTGATTCACACGCCCAAACGCCAATCAAAACAAAAGCTCAAATAGCACCATGGTTATCAAAAGACTCTATAACCAAAATTAAATCAAGAAATAAAGCATGGAATAAATGGCGTTTTACCAAATCACCCCTAGACCGCAACATTTTCCAACAACTAAGAAATGAAACAAAAAAACACATTTTATCTGACAAAAAGAACTACTATCTCCAACTACAACAAACAAACCAAAAAAACCCCCAAAAGTTTTGGGCAGGAATAAATAACCTTCTCCATCCGGGTAGGTCCTCCACACCTACACCAGCTAACCTAATTATGAAAAACCCAGAAGAAGTCGCTACATCCTTTAACACCTTTTTCATCGATGTTATAAAATCCTTAGCCAACCAACAAACTGTCCCCTATTCCCCAACCACAGCCCCCACCCAAAAGACCATGCCAGTATTTCACCTACAACCTGTCCCTACTGCATACATCCAATCCTTACTAAAGAAATTAAAGCCAACCACCCTAACAGACCTACTACCAGCTGACTTCCTACAAAAAGCTGCAGATATCATTGCCTATCCCATCTCTATCTTAATTAATCGCACCATAATTGAATCCACAATCCCCTCCATATGGAAAATCTCTCATGTCATTCCTCTCCATAAAGGTGGCCCTTCCACTGACCTTTCAAATTACAGGCCAATAGCCATACTGTCACCACTCGCAAAAATTATGGAAAAATGTATCCACAAACAACTCATGCAGCATCTAACCCAGAACAATCTGCTAACTAACTCTCAACATGGCTTCAGGCCCAAAACACAGTACTACTATTGCTCTCCTCTCATTTACAAATACTATCAACCTTAACCGGAATGACAAAAATATCTTCAGCGCTCTTCCTGGACCTATCAAAAGCTTTTGACATGGTCAACCACAAACTCTTGCAAGAAACTCTAAAAATCTCTACCTAGATAACTCAACCCTTGACTGGTTTCATGCCTATCTTTCTGATAGGCAGCAAGCTGTGCCTGGCACAATAAGCTCTCAGACTGCCTACCTAACACCATAGGAGTCCCCAGGTTCCATACTTGGCCCTCTCCTATTTTCCATCTTTATTAATGATCTTGACAAAGTCATTCAGAGTCCACATGTATTCAATACGCAGATGACCTCGACATTAATTTGCTCTGATTCATCCCAATTACTCTACTATCCAAAACTCAAGACTGTTTCACTGCAATACAAAAATGGCTATCCGAACGCCAACTTATCCTAAACCCTAAAAAAACTAAAATGCTCCTTTTCCATCCTACCCATAAAACACCAACCTTTCCCTTTTTTATTCAATCCAGCAATGGAACCATCATCTCACCTGACCCCCACACCAAGCTACTAGGAATTACCATCGACAACAAACTCAGATTTGATGTTCACATTAGCCAAACTATTAAGACTGTTAATAAAAAACTGGGATCCCTCTATAGAATAAAATCCTTTCTGACTCCCATCGCAAAAGCGGCTATTGCTCGCACCCACCTCCTATCCACCCTCTTGTATGCCTCCCCTATACTCACAAACCCCAATAAATCGGAACTATCCAAACTCTCCTGTTGTTATAATCATATTGCCAGATTTGTAAATCATTTACCCTACAAAACCCATCACTGCACTAATCTTCAGAACCTAGGCTAGATAGAACTACCAAACCTAATCCTACAGCAGCAACTTATAGTTGCTTACAAACTACTCTCTCAACCGGACAACATCCCTGATCTGAGCAGATTAATCACCCCTTACACAAATCTAAACAGACTTAGATCATCACATAGATCACTTGTACAGACGCCAAATCCGTAACACAGGAGGCGACTCTTTGTTTTCCAACACAGTGGGTAAAACATGGAACTCTCTCCACCCAGTCTCACCAACTCCACCTCCCTTAATACCTTCAAGAAAGGTCTCTTCCACCACTTAAAATCCCACTGGCTTTGTCAGTGTTCTAATCAGACTAGTAATATTCCCAGTCCCTTTCTTCAGTACCTTCCACCCAGGCATTAAACCACTCTTGCTTTCTACCTTTAACTCAGCTTTCAGAAGGTCCTGTCTTCTTTCACTACAATCATTGTACATTATTGAATTTTTTTTAATCTTTTCCTTCCTTCTATGTATGAAATGTATAATCTATAAACGTATATATCTGTCATATTTTGTTGTCATCTACTTTGTAATATTGGAGCTTTTCTCCCCGGGCCTCCGCTGAAAACGGACATGTGTCCAGTCGGACTATCCCGGCCAACAAATGTAAAATAAATAAAATAAAATAAAATAAATAAATGGGGATTTTAGTATCAGGAGCACCTTTAAAAAAGCTTTACAAAGCTTGTGAGACATTAGAGAAGAGTCATTCAAGCCTGAATGGAAATTTGAAATTGCAGAGTACCAGATTGGAAAAGTATGTTTAGAAAATCCAGAACTTCATGAATTTGGTCCAGTCCTTTATTCAAGGCCCATTTAGAAAAAGTTTCCCATTTGCCTTGATACAGTTTTCTTCTAGAATGCTTGTGATGAACAATAATAATACGTTGGATAGGGGAAGAAAGAAAAAGATGCCTGACAATCGTGGGAATTGGAGAAGCCATGCAGTGAGCCTGAGATGTTGGAAATTCAGATGAACCATACCCTCTGGATGAGCTATAGCAGATCTGGAAATGCAGCCAAAATCGATGGTTTCTGTATTAGTTGAGGCAAAAAGAAGGGAAACCAAACTTGTCAAGGCCAGAAGGGGCAATGAGGATTACTAAATGTGACTTCTTTAAGAACTGTGATATGAGGAGTTGGGGAAAGGCATACAGCAGACCGAGGCCAATCTTGGAGGACAGCAATTCTGGGTGACTCTCATGGGATTACTGCAAAATAACTTATGCATTTGTAGTTCAGGTGAGAGGCAAAGAGATCACAGTAAGGCTGGCCCCAATGGTGAAAATTCTTGTTCGCCACTACAGGATTGTGAGACCACCTATGAAGCATTAGGATAGTCCTGCTCAATTTGTCCTCTATCACGTTGGAACTTCCGGGAATGTGCATTGCTACCAGAAAGCAGTTGGAAGAAATCACCCATTGCCAAACTCTGAGTGCTTCCCAACATAGTGGCAAGATTTGGTTCCCCTTGCTTGTTTATATACCAGACTACCAACATGCTGTCTGTCTGAATTGCTACTGTCCTGAGAGTAAGGGCATCTTGGAATGCTTGGAGAGCTAACAGCACTGCCCTCATTTCCAGAACATTGATGTGCAAATTGGCCTCCAATTGGGACCATGTGCCTTGGACTGTCTTTCCCAGATAATCTCCCCCACCCTATCTGGGAATCATCCACGGTCACTATGACTTGAGTGTGAGGAAGGATGAATGGCCAGCCCAAGAGAATCTCGTGAGGATGAAGCCACCATTTGAGATCCTGTTTTGCAATGGTTGGTACTCGAGATAAGGTGAGACATTGGTTGATGTATCAGAGACCATTTGGTTATAGTAACCACTGCAGTATTCACATATGAAACCTTGCTAGAGGGACCATAGTGACTGAAGCAGCCATAGAGCCTAAGGTTTGAAGGACAAGTTTCGCTGGAACCTGTTGTTCCTGAGCATTTGTCTGACTTGGACTCTGATGCTTTGTAGTCTTCTGGATGGAGAGAAGCAATCCCTGAGACAGTATCTAAATGAGCAGCAATGAAATCCAGTTGCTGAGAAGGCTGAAAGTTGAACTCTTCAAAATTTATTGTTATGCCTAGAGACGTACGAATATCAATGGTGTAATCTTTTGCTTGTTCTAAAAAAGATGCCTGATGGTAGCAGTGAGGACCAGTCATCGAGATACGGAAAGACTTGAAAAGCTTGCAGTCTGTGGTGAGCTGCAACCACTGCCATACATTTGGTGAACACCCTTGGGGCTGTGGTGAGACCAAAGGACAGTGCTCTGAACTGGAAATGACTGGCTCCTATCCGAAGTGCAGAAATCTCCCTGAGCTTTTCTTTCCATTTTTATGTGGTAGTATGCATGTTGCAGGTCTATAGAGCACATCCAGTTGCCTTTTTCCAAAAAAAGGAAGTATAGATTGTACCGAGACCATCCAGAATTTGGTTTGCTGTACTGTCTTGTTGAAGTGGCCAAGATACAAAATAGGTCTCCAGTCCATGTTTTTTTTTTTGGGCACTAAAAAAAATCTTGAGTAAACCCCGGATCCTGTTTGATCTGGTGGGACTTTTTGGATGACTCTTTTTTTCAAGCAGTTTTTGAATTTCTAAGACTGCTGCTTTCCTTTGATTGGGTGGAACATCTGGGAGTTTTTTCTGGGGTTTGCGACTTACAGATAGTGGAATTTGGTAACCTCGGGATATTCACCTGCACCCATTTGTTCAAAGTTATTAATTGTCAGGCAGGTAGGTGCAGGATAATCACTCCTGGCTGGCTCCAGAGGAGGGCAATCGGGTATCCATTCAGGGATGCTGAGAGGAAGTTCTAGAGAAGGATTCTCTGGACCCCTGATTCTGCAGTCCATTTCTGCCCCTAGGGTGGTGGCGCGCCGTCCATTGCTTCCTCCTCTGCCCCAGGGAAAGTCTTTACTTCATGAGTCTTGGAAAGGCCCTTTGGCTTTTTTAAACCATAGTCTCCCATTTCTTTGGTTCCTAAAATAAGGCCTCTGAGGAGTGGAAACATATGCTTACAGCAGATAGGGTCTTACCATCTTTCTCACATCTGGCTAGAGTGTCCTTAATCTCTGAACCAAAAAGGGTGGATCTGTCAAAAAGGGCATTGACAAATGATGCTTTGAATGGCTTCACAAAGTCACACAAGTGCATCCAGGAGTGCCTTCTGATGGCCATGCCTGAACCTGCTGCCCTGGTCGTCCCTTGGCTGCATGAGCAATGAGCCTCATGGACAAGTTGGAGATAGCATTTAGGTTGAAGCTGCGAGGAAACTTTATCACAAACCTCTTCGCCACTGCTCCTGAGAGAGTATTTGAAAGTTCTTTAATCAAATCTCTCTGTAATCTGGTAAAGTGTGCCATATAATTCAGGACCTTAGAGCAAAGGCAGCTGAAGCATAAACACTTCCCAAATCTATCCGTCCCAGATTCCTTGTTAGGGAGGATGGATAGTTAGACTCTCTTCAGCGAGTTCTTTTGGTGGCATGTGCTATCACCATAACGACGTGAATCCCTTTAGATCAATGTGGTTCATCTTTAGGTGTTGATAATATCTGGTCAGGTCTCTTGGGGATTGGCTCTATGGAGTTAAGCATCTTCCACACCCACTGAATGATCAGTTTAATGAGATCATCAGCAGGTGGAAAGATCCAAGAAGTGGAGGATTGAGCATGAAATAGCCTCCAGGTTTACTGATTCCTCTTAGGAAGACTGAATGGAGGACCAGCCACCCCTCTGTTTCAGGATTTGGGATGTCCCCGAAGGAAACATCATAAGGTGAACTGGGGAACCTTCCCCTTCATCAAAATCAGATCAGTATCTTCTGTGAAGGACTCTTAGGGTCAGTGCTTCCTCTGCAGTTCTTCTTCACAGGGACTTCCCTCTGGCTAAGGAAGTATCTGAAGCCCTCTGTCCAGGGATGAGACTGATGGTAGCTCAGGTCTAGAGGAGGTAGAAATCTGTCCTGACAGGGATGGCAAAGACTAGGAGTCCCCAATGGACAATGCCTTCTCCATTATCCTAAAGGCTGCCCCCCCATAGAGGGATGGGAGCCTGGGACCAAAATAGACTCCTTCAGAACTGGAGTCACATCCGACACCAAGTAGGCAGCCCCTGGAATTGAAGCCTGGGTTGATCTTACAAAGGCAGAGGTGCCGAGCAAAATGGATGGATCTGAATGGAAGGAAATCAATCCAAGCCCCTTGGACCTGACCAGAAAATCATTACCTCAGGAGACCTCCAGTGTCAAGGGCTCAGAGGAACTCAAGACAACTTTTGGAACTGGAGATGAGGAAGCTACTGGTACCGAAGCAGTCAATGATGAAGGAGTCAGAACAGAGGGCTCCAAGGTCTCAACTGGAGTTGGAGGCGGATATGGGGGGCATTATAGCTAGGAATGTTCCAAGGGCACCATGGCTAGAATCTGAGGGTAAAACCCTAGCCGTAAGGAGCTGGTCCACCAGTCTCAATATGTCAGCATCAGACAGGCTCTTAGTAGATCGGACGGAGGATACGGAGGGAGATCTTCAAAGTCTCGCTTCCAAGAAGGGACTGGGTGGCATATCCTTTAATGGCCAAAAAACTTCCAAACACTTAATGTAAACACTAGTAACCAGGAAGGCAAATGGTAATGTGAACTCACACTGCTCTTTATTGTAGAAACACATCAGCAGTAGACAAGTTGAGCACTTTCATCCACTACAGGACTTCAACAGAACTACTGCAAATGACAACACCCCACTTAAATACCTGACTAAATCACATGACCATAAAATTCAAAAGTTCAAAGACAACAGTCCAAAAATAAACCAAGAATTAATATTAGAGTGTGTATAGGTATGTATATAGTTAAAAATTCAACATTAAAACACTGATGAAAGACAATAAACTTAAAAACAGTATATGTAAATAACTAAACACATATATAAATATCTGTATACATGTATGACCCTTGATTTCTATTAATACTCAAGCTCTTGAGATTGAGGATGGAAGCTATGGAACAGGTTTCATTTAAACCTGGAATGCTAAGGCATTCGTTAAGCTGCATAAAAGTTCCCTGACCAATAAATGGTCTTCAGTAACCCTCCCTCTTACATCCCCTTTCAACTGCTCAGCTATAAAATACTTAAAAAATGGACTTTAATATGTCTAAAAAGAGCATTAGTTTCCTTACTCTTATTAATGTCCCTCTCATACTCGGTGATATTCTGTCCTTCACCTTCCTAATATTTTTCCTGATGTAAAAGGCAGGGCACACCTGACACCAGACCACATAGATTACCCAGTTAGGTATCCGAATTATACTTTCCTTTTACCTTCCTGATGGTGATATAATCCATTTAAGTCAAACCTTTCTCCCACCAAAATGTGTTGATTGCCATCCTACAGTGGCCACTGGCTCACATTTAAACAACATCATAATATCCATCCTGCAACATCCTCCCTTTAAACTATGCTGGGTACCTCTCTCTCCATCAAGTCTTTTAAAACTAATGTAGCCTATGATAAACAATTACTGGTTCATCTCCCAAAAGATTGTGTATCTGGGCATTAGATGAAATTAAGAACCAAATATGTTTGAACATTCTAGCAATATAGGAATCAGAAAAAGTTAACTTTTAACTATATATATATATATATATATATATATATATATATATATATATATATATATATATATATATATATATATATATATATATATAAAGTCCAAAAATACTTTAAACAGCACTCTGGCAAAATACAAGGCCATAATGTGGAGTGAAAGGCTTTATTTAGCCACAGTTCAGTCACCCCACAGACCAGTTTTGCTTAACAAAACGTCTGTCAGTGTAATCCACTACACTGCGACAAGTCACGCCTGTTATAAAATAACTTCTGCCCTGAAAGAGACAGTACACGAGTGCACATACATACATGCCAAATCCATATAAATTGACTGCATATATACAAATATGAGCATTGCCAAAATCGAACATTCTAATTGAATGCCATATGAGGTGAACTCTATAAACCCAAATATTCATACATCCCTGTATTAATATACAACACCTGTTATTTATATATACACACATGTATAAATATATAAACATAAATAAATAAACAAATAAATAAATAAACCAGCCCACCCCCAACACTTGTGTCAATATTCCACAACACTAATCACCAATTTAATGGCAAAAACCAAAAATACAATCTTTGCACTACCAAATCACATTCACTACAAACACTAGAATAGTCATGGCAAATCCATTTAATTAGAAAATACAAAAACCTACCAATGGTCTATTAAGAACCAGGCTTAAATAAAGCCCCTAAATTGACATCCATCTATGTTCAGTCAATGGTAGTCAAATATTATGTCAAGTAACCTCACTGTATTAACTGAAGGTATTAATTTTATCAATCCCTACGAAAACAAAATAAAACTATAGGATGTAAATACTAAATATATGTTTATATAGGCACTATGCGTGTCCTTTTGCATTTTATATCGCTTAATATGAAGGCTATCCTTGGTTTTAATATGCAAGAGGTATGTCCTACATAAATGCCCCACACTGGCATATAGCTATATATGGTCACCCAGGAACTTGCAGTACACGTGAATCCAAAACATTTTATGTCATATACTTTCTAGTATTGATGGATGAATGATGCAGTTTTGGACATTAATTTACAATATTTACAATGACCACAATATGTACTGCCTTAATCTAGTCCAACTTCCCTATTGGACCAAGCCCTTTTTGAAAGATGATAAATATTGTCCTATTGACTTACCCTTCCTGTACCTAAATCCCACATCTAGAATTTAACAGGGTAGAAAAATGGATCTGTATATAAATATTCCAATATTTAGATATAACTTGCTTAATTTTTAAAGTGTTACTTAGCATAAGTAGTAATAAATTCACACTCATAGACCGCCACCTAAGGGCAATACTCCATCTATCCTTTTAACAACTCCTCTATCCATATTTCTAACCAATTTTTGAACCTGTTCACTTCCCCTTCTTGTATCATCCCTGCCAAAAACGATGTTTTAAATCTATCCCATGTGTTTCTATATTCCCTACTGTTTGAACAAATTCTTGATCCTTTGGAACTGTGCCTTTGGAATATTATTAATGGTATGAGAAGGGTGGGCAAACTATGGGCATGGAGAATAGACTTTTTGGAAAATGTTTATGATATAACAAGGTAACTACTGTGCCATCAAGCACTTTAGTGACATTGACATCTAAGAAATCAACCCGTAAACATATCTAATAATTTCCCAATGAATGTGATGCCATACTCATTTTGCATTCAAATACCTCTTAAAACCCTCCCAATCTTGTAAACTCCCATGCCAAAACTACCCAACAATCGTCTAAAATAACGTTTGCCACATAACGCACCACAGTGCTGAATATGGAAATCCATCCTTATAGATATATAATGCCTCCAAGTATCCACATAAACAGGTCAGCATATATAGGGGCTTAAAGTAGCCCCCATGCATACGTGCACCTTTAACCTAGTAAATACCAATTATTATTAAACTTAAAGGCATTATGCTCTCTATCACCAACTTTAACAAGGATAATAAAAATTCCATCTCAATCTCAGAATATAGACAAGATTCAACCATCCAATAGTGAACGCACCTTTATACCACCTGTGTGTGCTTGGAATACTAGTATAAAGGGATTGGTAGTTGTACATCCCAAAGTTCCCAGTAAGGAATCCGTGTGAAAGCTGCAAATCTTCCATAAGCTGGAAAAAATTGCTTTGTATCCCTAATTCTGGCCTCTAATAAAAGGGCAATAAAGGTTTAAGTTTAAATTCCAAATAATATTCAGACAATGGTTGAATTACTGAACCTCTACGGCCACAATGGGCCTCCCCGAGGATTATGCAATGTTTCCTTTTGTGAATTTTGGGAACTAAATAGAAAATATTGAAAGTCGGACTTTCCACTGTTATCATCTTTTCAAAGGAAAGGGTTTTCTGGTCCAATAGGGGAGGAAGTTGGATCTAAAGATTAAAGGCAGTACATATTATTGTGGTTTTCATTGTAAATATTGTAAATTAATGTCCAAAACACTGCATCATATTCACATCCATCAATACTAGAAAAGTATATAGATATAAAATGTTTAGTTACGTGTACAAGTTCCAGGGGTAGTCTATATGGCTATATGCCAGTGTGGGGCATTTTATGTGGTGGACAGACCTCTTGCATATTAAAGCAAAGGGATAGCCCTTCTATATTAGCGATATAAAAATGCAAAAGGACACGCCAGTGCCCTATATAAACAGATCACTAAAAGCCCTATAAACATCCTATGGCACATTTTGTTTTCATTAGGATTGATAAAATTAACTACCTCAGTTAATAGTGAGGGTTGTTCTTTCGACATAATATTTTTGACTACTAAGGAGCGTAGATGGATTGTCAATTTGGGGGCTTTATTTAAGCCTGGTCTTAATGACCATTGGTAGGTTTTGTATTTTTCCTAATGCGTGGAGCCATACTATTCTAGTAATTTTGTAGAATGTGATTTGGTAATTAAAAGGGTGTATTTTGGGTTTTTGCCATAATTGTGATTAGTGTTGTGGAATATTGACACAAGTGTTGGGGTGGGCTGGTTTGTTATTTATTTGTTTTATTTATTTATGTTTATATATTTATACATGTGTGTATATAAATAACAGGTGTTATTATATATTAATACAGGGATGTATGAATATTTGGGTTTTAGGTTCCCTCATATGGCATTCAATTAGACTGTGATTTTGGCAATGCTCATATTTGTATATATGCAATCAATTTATATGATTTGGCATGTATGTAATGCATAGGGTGTACTGTCTGCTTTAGGGCAGAAGTAATTTATAACAGTACGATACTTGGTGTACACTGATGGCGGCTTTGTTAGCGAAACGGTCTGTGGGGCAGACTTTGTGTGGCTAAATAAAGCCTTTACAACTCACGTGTGGCCTTGTATTTTTTGCAGAGTGCTGGAAGTATTTTGGACTTTTATTTTGTTTTGGGTTCCGTACCTGAAATACGGATATAAGCACCTTTCTTTTTTTAGGTCTAGTTTTATATATATATATATAACTATATATATATATATAATATATATATATATATATATATATATATATATATATATATATATATATATATATATAATATATATATATATATATCTATCGCACACACACACACACACACACACACACAGACATATAAGCGTGAGTTTATATGTATGTATCAATTTATAAATATATGTATATGCGTTTGCATTGATATAGCATATATATATATATATATATATATATATATATATATATATATATATAGTTACATATTTATTTATTTATTACTTATTTTATTTATTTACATTTGTTGACCTGGAGTGTCGAACTGGGCGTAGGTCCATTTTCAGCGGAGACCGGGGGAGAAAAGCTCCACAGTTAAAAATAAACAGACAGTAGCTACATTGGATTACATAGCGATTAACAATTTAACATAGTAATTAATTACAAACATATTTACAGATGAAAGAACATGAGTACATCAGTAGATATACTAGAATGCTTTATCTCTGAGAAGTACATAACAGACATAACAAATGTTACAATAAAGTTCCTGCTGTATAATAAGTACTAGGCTTATGAGCATCTGAGCTTGCTATAATCCAAGGTAGTTGAGTGGGGTGGAAAAGAAAGGTAGTGGATTTGGATGGGGTGGGTGACATTAGAGTGGGAGTTGCAATGGGCATAGCCAGCATGATTTTAGGTGCGCTTTTT
>NC_056727.1:626732110-626793729 GCF_019279795.1 Protopterus annectens | reverse complement strand
GAAGGGGCCGGGAGTTGAACCTTCACCTACCTATATGAACACACTACAGCATAATGCATTTACAGAACATGCTACCGAGATTACTGAGCACAGCACTGTCAGAGGCATACTTCTAGGTGGGTGACATCATCCGCAAAGGAATAGACGCTGATAGCAAATGTATGTGTTGTGAGGCATCTAAAAGCATCACTGCCTCCATAGGCAGCTGGAACCACACACACACACACTGGGAAGGGCCGGGAGTTGAACCTACACCTAACTACATGAACACACTACAGCATGATGCATTTACAGAACGAGCTACCGAGATTACTGAGCACAGCACTGTCAGAGGCATACTCCTAGGTGGGTGATATCATCCACAAAGGCAAGGATGCCAATAGGGAATGAAGACAGAGTGAGCAGTCACACAGCATGTTACTATCCCAAGGTGGACGTACAGTAACACGGCAGTGCTGCACTCGGGAATACTAACTATCTACGGAGCACTACATCACGAAATGGATACGGGATGCACCACAGACAGTACACCCTTTGAGAGAGCAACCAGTGTGTTTGATGTAGGCATCCATTGTGGCATAGCAACTATTTATAATTCGCCTGGATGGCCACTATGGCTATGCAGGATGTCAATGGCCATGGCTACATGCCTAGTATCAGACGTCGGTGCCGAATGTACTGTGTGTCCATGAATGGCATACTGGGCATGCTCACACACTTAGCATTTGCAAAGTGCAAACATGCATACACATGGAGTGTAATCATGAAAGGGCAGAGTGTGGAATGTACAGTGTGTCCACCTACACAACAGCAAACCGGGCATGCTCACACACTTAGCGGTTGCAAAGGGGAAACATACATGCACACGGGGTATAATCACAGAAGGGTGCAGTGTGCAATGTACTGTGTGTCCATCTACACAACTGCTTACTGGGCATGCTCACACTTAGCATTTGCTAAGCCGCCCAGCATGCAGACGGAGTGTACACACAGAAGGCATACACATGGAGTGTAATCATGGAAGGGCAGAGTGTGGAATGTACTGTGTGTCCACCTACACAACAGCAGACTGGGCATGCTCACACACTTAGTGGTTGCAAAGGGGAAACATGCATGCACACTGTGTATAATCACAGAAGGGCAGTGTGCAATGTACTGTGTCCATCTACACAACTGCTTACTGGGCATGCTCACACACTTAGCATTTGCTATCGCCAGCATGCAGACGGAGTGTACACACAGAAGGCATACACATGGAGTGTAATCATGGAAGGGCAGAGTGTGGAATGTACTGTGTGTCCACCTACACAACAGCAAACTGGGCATGCTCACACACTTAGCAGTTGCAAAGGGGAAACATGCATGCACACGGGGTATAATCACAGAAGAGCGCAGTGTGCAATGTACTGTGTGTCCATCTACACAACTGCTTACTGGGCATGCTCACAGACTTAGCATTTGCTACGTGCCGTCCAGCATGCAGACGGAGTGTACACACAGCAGGTCACGGTAAGGTAAACCTGTCCACACGCACAGGGTGGTCACACATGCAGTTACTCGTACACACACAGATGACATCACAGGTGTCACGGGTGCAGGTCAAACATGTACACACTGCAGTGAACACTGTAGCTGTCATGCCAGCACCATGTCATCGGTGCAGCAGTAAGCCTCACGGTCCAACAACAGCACGTGACATATGTCCACCCCTAACACAGCTGTGACACATGACCACTGCTGTACCACAATGAACAAATGTCTGGATATGTCATACATGTGATTGTCTGGATGTGTGCATGGACTGCACACATGACACATACAAAGCCTGTGATGTACCACATGCATAACACTGGCGTCGCGGTGCTACACACGAATGGAAGGTGGACCCATGTCTGTGGAATGCTCCCACTACAGGGTGTAGCAGTGTTGACTGAGACACATACCCTTGTATTGTTTGCCTGTGACAGCTGTGATACCATACCACAGTCCATGTTTTATGTATGTCAACGCAAATGTCAAAAAGTAGCAATGCATACACACATGGCAGCAGGAGACACATGTGACATGTGAACTGTGCATGGAGCAGCCATGCATGAGCAGTGGCCGATGTTCATAACATAGTTGCAACAACCTACCACATACATACCCATCATAGGGACCGTTATACAGCACATATGGAGGTATGTGTGTACATAATGTGTTTAAACACCTGTCTACATGCATGTGTGCAGGTGGTGGCTCACAGTTGTGTCACACACCATCCTACCCTGCCATGTGCATACAGTATGCTATGTCGCTGTTACATGACAGTGCTGACATAATGCATACCCAGCGGTCAGGTGTTATCGACTGTATGTCACATGGCAACTGTAACACCTACCACCTCCCAAGTGCATATATCAGCACATCTGCCGGATACAGTGTTGGTACACATAATGCACTACATACCGCTGCATGCCTGCACATGTATCATATGGCGGGTGTAGTATTCCTAGCACTGACATGTGTGCATGAATGTGTGCCCATGTATGCCACATATCGGTGGGAATATGTCCCACGTGCTACACATCTCTGTACACCATAGTAGAGATCTGTACATACCTCAGTGTGGGGAGCATGAATTTGGATTGTGCAGTACATGCAACACGTTGTCTCTCTGTGTACACATGTGTGGTCACCACAATGTGTGTGTGTCTACAGGTTTGTATGTCTGCTGCTTGGTGTGAGGGTGTATGCTAATATACTGTTGTGAACGAACACTAACCACACATGGTGACTATCCCATACTGCTGCTGCATTGCACAAACCTGTCGATGCCATAGGTGTGAGCCATACTGGCTACCTGTGCATGTCCGCCCCCTGTGACATGGCGTGTGGGTGCATAGTATTGTGAGGGTGCTGACCACACAGGCAGGTGTCCCCATCTGCACACTATGGGGTGTGTGTCATAGTGGTGTACACCCCGCGATTGCGACCATGTTCCTGTACAGTTACAGGGTCCTACTGCTGCACAGCATGCCCCACAGCTGACAGGTGACACCTGAAGTCAGTGGCCATGACACCTGCACCATGTCACCATACCTGTAGTGTGTCCTGCTATGTATGTGACATCTCTGTCCACTGTAGCCTGTGGCACCGACAACATGCGTCAGGTGCAGTATATGTGCGGACATGTGTGTCATGTACGTGTACATGTAGTATGCTGATATTGCCAGATGTGCCTCTGAGTAATCCACAGCTACACGTGGGGGACCGATAACAGTGCTCCCTGTAGGCACATGCAAGTACACCATAGGAGGGATTCAGGATATCAGAACCAACATGGTGCTACACATGTAACCGTCACACATACCGTGAACACATCACAATGCATGCTGCACCTGCACTACATGGTATGTCTGCTGCATGTTGACAGTACACAACCCACATCACATACGCATCTGTCAGTATTCATACACAACCACTGCAACATACACATCCCACGCTATGCATACACAGGTATCACATACACCTCTCACTATCCTGTCCACCCTGTGCATTAGAATATATTTGCATAACCCTGCACCGATGGTGTGGATGACAGGGATGTGGCAGAGGCTTCATCATATGCACAGGGTGACATGTTTGCCAGGGGCATAGGCTGCACCAATGGATAACATCATGTGTGTGTGTAAGGGCCAGTGAGTTTACTGGACATGTCTGTGCAGAATGCATGTGGATGTGGTGGAGCCCTACAGTTGTGTCTGCTGTGTGTGGGTATGTGTGTACACAGTTCAGCCATATGTGATGCCTACATGGGGTATAATTGACAGCCCCAGACTGAACAGTGCAGGTTGTACAGCTCACTGTGTCCGTCCACGGCCACGTGACCTGTGCCTGCCTGGGGTTGCATGGGCACTACCAGGTGGAGGTACAGAGTGGCTACTGTCCGATGACACATGTCCGCTGGAACCGTGTCCACGATGGGACCAGCCAGGGCCACGTCGACATGGCCTGCTGTGTCCTGGTGTGGACAGTGCAGCACCAGCTGCACTGCTACTGCTACCGCCCTATGTGAGTGGGCATGAGGTGGCACGCACACATCGACCTACACTAGGTGGTGTTGCTGGCCTATGCCCACATGTCCTATGCCTCACCCCTACCAGGTGTTCCAGCACAGACAGCTCACGCTCGCGGATTGCCATGTCTCGGTCGAGGATTCCAACCATTTCACCTAATCGCCTATCCAGTACATTAGCAATCTGCTGTTGAGCATTTGCCAATGACTGGATGTTGTCATTCAGGGTATGGATTGCAGCCCTCTGCAGCCTCTGCCCTTCTTGGTTCTGCCGTTCTGCACGTGCCTGTGCTGCAATTACAGTCTGGAACATGCATCTGGTGATACCAGCTGCTGCGCCCTGTACTGCAGGAACATGTCTGCCAGAGGTCCTACTATGAGCAGCACCAGCCACATGCCTGTGTGGCACATCACCAGTCATTACACTGGCAACATGGTGTGTAGACACACCTTCTGTAGCCACCACACATTCCTGTTCAATGCCAACAGACGCTGACTGTCCTTCCTCTATGGGCAACGGTGATGTGGTATGTGTTGGCATCAGAACCGTGTGCGGGGAAGAGGGGGACATAGGTGGGATGGTAACCAATGGCACAGATTCAGCCCCTGACAACCCTGCCTGTACTTCATGCATATGGTCATCACCGCTAGTATCTGTGGGGACACTAACATCAGATGGACCGCAGGAGGGTAATGCACCTACACCACCAGTGAATGCAAAGACATACTGTAAGGTACATTACACACAGACACACACACACAGACACACACACACACACACACAGACACACACACAGACACATACAGACACACACAGACACACACAGACACACCATGCATGTGATATTTCAGATGGCATGCAGCATTCCTGCACTACAGCACAGGGAATGCAGCTCAGACATTAATAGTGTTAGTATGCATACCACCCTGTGGTGCACACTACATCAAGAAGGTGTCATATCAGTAGGCATGCAGTACACACAATCATGGTAATTTGCATGCATCACCGTGATACACCATGTGGCCACAAACAGGTTAATAGTACACATGGCTGATGTTACCTTGACATGTAATCCGCTGACATGTGCAGTAACATGTATACATGTTTGACACAATGGTGTCCTGACACATGCACAGCATCATAATGGGCTTCACAGTGCAGTGTTGTGTGTACAGCCTACAGATAGAATGCATGTTTAGCAAATGTGTATGTGCAGGTGTGGTTAGTGTGAGCCGTGTACATAGCTATACAGTGTGGAGTACAGGCACTGTGTCATTGCATGGCAACATGACGCATGTATGTTGCTGTGCAATGCATAACATGGACGCATTGCATTGCCATGACTGCAACACAGTCATGCTGTTCCACAGATCGTATATGGTAGACATCGGTGACACCTCCGGTGGCTGCCGACAGGCATTCCGGTTGTCCGGTGTAAAACATCAAATGTACAAGTGGTCCACTACGGCTATGATTGCACTATGTGTGGACAATGTGCAATGGGGTCTATCCACATCAGACGTACTGTGTGGCAACATGCCTGTGGCTATCACCCATGGCCATGTGTGAACGGGTCTTGGACAAATGTGTGTGATGGGCATCTTGTACACATGTCTGTGGTGTCCCATGTGACATACACCCATACATGTCAGAGGTGTCACAATCCACAGGGCTATGCAGACAACAGTGTGGATGTTTGTTATGCCAGGTGTAGGTCATGTGATGGTGTGACAATATTGCAGACAGAACACCACAAGCTTGTGACATGTCGGGTGGCGTGTCACAATGTGTGCACAGAATGCAGGGGCATATGTCACAATGGTGACACCTGTGTGCTGCCCATATCACTGCTCACTGTGTGGTACTGTGTGCATACCACAAACGTTGTTCCAATGCATACTACATATGCATCCATTGTGGAACACCTCCACCATTGCATGCATAGCTGACCGCACATATCACATTGACAGGTACTGTGGTTTCATGCCGGTGTATAATAATGGTTGTATCTATTGCACATGGGTGGCATGTGTGTGTGTCTGGTGGCACAACCTGTATAACGTGACTGGAACAAAACCCAGGTGTGCATGTTATACCTGGCCACATGGCAAATAACTCTACACTGTAACATGCCTGATACTGACAACAGTCTCACCTGCGACGGACCCATGTCTGTGTGACACGCCAGAGGTACCTGTATAGGGGCAACACAACAGTAGAAACATTATCCATGACTGTATGACAGCCACAGTTCACACTGTGCATGTGAACACATGTACCTGTGTGATAGCATATGGTATGCACACGTCTGCATACACAACATAGCATACTGTAGTATGCAGCTTGTGTGCCCATATACCTGGCATGTGTTGTTACTTTACATGATGTACAGTGACACCTGCAACTACAGTGGATATCTTACTTATATGCAGGACTGACTTACCAGGCAACTCCAGGCTCATTGGTTGGGAGACACCCACCTCCACGATGGCGGCTAGTGTTTCCGCATGCTGTTCCCTGGGTGTCCCCAGACTGGCCAGTAGCTCCTCTGTGTGTGTGAGTGGGGGCTGGGTTGGTGGCCCACCACCTGTTCCACCTTGTTCTCTGGCGATTGCAGTGGCAAGCTGTTTCGCATGCCGTATCAGGTCCATGCAGTGTCTGCGTACCTGCTGGTAGGTGCAGTTATTGCCACCCACGTCATTCACCCTCCTGCGTATATCCTGCCACAGGTCATCCCGCTGCTGAGCATGCTGTGGCACATGGCTGAACAGCACATCACAGTTGTCATGGAGCAATGGTATTATGACATCATCCTCCTGGCGGCTGAAGGCTGGGAGTCGTGAACATGGCATTATCTGTAAGACATAATGATGGTGACAGGTCACATTCACACTGATGTACTGGCATACCGCTGAACATACATTGCTATGACATGTACATCTGCACAGTAATCTCTGAGAAGCATCATGACACTGACACAGCTGACGTGTTGCTGTCACACCTGTCACACCGTTATGCAGTGGATATCATATCATATCTCTGTGTCAACTCATCACAGTGTACATACTCCATGTAGATGGTAACTTGCTGTGGACATGTGTACTTGCCTGCACCTGTGTTCTTACCAATCTGCACTTGGCCCGATGTGTCCACAGTACTAATGTTCACCTGGATGCTGTCTATATGTCACATAGCATAACAGATGCAGCCGTTATGGACGTCAGCAGTGACACTGCACACATACACATGGACACCTGTACATGCATCTGTTTTGCCATATACATCTACCCAGCACTGTACGGGTGTTGAACATCCTGCCACAGCTCACCTGTATTGCACATGTGATACACATGGGACAATGTCTATTCATATGACATTTGCAGGGATGGGCAAACATAGCATGTACGCGCACGTTTTACACGCTGTCACACAGCAATTGTGACAACACAAGGTGCATCAGTGCCACATTACTGATCCAGTCAGTTGATAGTTTATGTACCATGTGGCCATCGCACCATGCATGACTGTGATGACACGTGCAGCCTTGATGGACAGGGTTGCATGGTATGGCAGGGATGTGTCCAGCCTGTGGAATACCAGTATTAGGACAGTGGCTGTCCATTACATATGTCATTTACATAGGTATATGGACATGTCGCATGTCCATCATCATGGTGTAGACAATGTCCTTCTGCAAGGTAGGCAGCATGCTGCATGGTAGGGGTGTATATTGTGCATGCTGGTATCGCACATCCATGCATGAACTTTACCCCTGACAGGTGCTATGTGCTGTAATATTGTTCAACACAGTGCTGTATATGCCCACATGGTGATATCCCGTGCACATGGATGGTACCCCGACCTGACATGGGTACCTCATATGTCTACATCCAGTGCCTGCTGTCACCACCATATCGGCGGGTGCACTGCACAGCACCATCCCTTCCACAGTGACCATGGTGTTGGGCACAGCCTAGGTATTCATTTATGGGGACGGGGATGTTCACATAGCGGTGACAATGCTGGTATCATCCATCAGACCGTACACTTATGACACACACCTCACACACACAGCCCATTCAGTATGTTGTTCGCAACAATGACACAGCTATACTGCTAGGTCAGGTCCATTCCCAGCCGTACATACACAGATGCATAACATTTCTCTCTGTGGCATGGGCTACAATGACAGTGGGGTTCAACACATACTGTGTTCGACTGTAGCTGGCGCTGATGTTCTGTGCACATGTCAACACATTAACCCTGTTCTACTGTAGCCAGCAGTGATGTGCTGTGCACATGTCAATGCTGCACATTGTGTTGATGACTGTCTGTCAACAGGCCACTGGTGGAACACGCAAAGGTATTTGTAATCAAATATACATGCCGCCCTGTACAGCTGTACTGCTAACATCTCATGTGCTAATGTGTCATGGACATGCACACCTTACCCGGGAAGGTGATAGTGCATTGCCATCCTTACTCATCACCTCTTGTGGGTTGCTATTATCCAACACCCTATTTGTATCGTATGGTCAAGCTATGCACCTGTGCAGGACATGTGAGCATGTAATGCGCTACTGATTACCTTTGCACCCATTGCACAACATGTCACACAGGTACACTGGCAGTCATACACTTCACAGCTTGCTGAAGGTATGACAGGTGTTGTACACACTTAACACACATATCCTGTGGGACATGGTCGTATGTACAGGCATGTCTAACCGCCACGTACCAGTGCTACCCCTATATGACAGATATGTCGTACATGTGGCAATACAGCAACTGTCACATGTACTGCAGCAATGCTCCCCTACCAACGTACAGCAGTACAGCCTGTGGGTGATGTGCGTCTGCATCCATGCTGTGCCCATAGCTGTCAGTTGTACATCATTACGTGCAACGTACCTCATTTGGTGTCCTAACAGGTGCATGTTCATCAAGGTTCCACATTGGAAGAGTCTGTCACACTTTCATTGTTGTACACAGTTTACATGCCAGCCATGGCTTAATAGATGGGAATTATAGTAATTCAGTGGGATATCATATTTATACATTAGAGCAGCGTATTTCAGCCATCATATACCCTTCCTAGTTGACACTGCTAGTCGGCCAGTAGTAGGTGTTCTACGATCTGCACATTAGTCACACAGTACGAGGGCTATTGTTACCCATTCTGGGGACAGGGTGCTGACAGCTGTGGATGGGGGTGATGCTGTCGACAACCATGACTGCACCTGACGGTCACGTCTGGATGTGTAACATTCACATCACACACCTACCATCACGTAGTACCACATCATCTACAACAATGGACATTCCTGCAAGAACAACGTATGCAATATGTCTGTATAACCACTGTAGGCACCACTGGTGGCCCCCAGCATGGCAGCCAACATCACCAGTGTATATCCCGCAGACTCATGGGTTACAACATTCACAACACACCAGTCACGGATGACTCTGTTGTGAATCACAATGCAGTTCCACACATCATGTTACACAAGGCATCATGCACTGAGATGTTGTGGATGGGTGAACACCTCTGCAACTCAACATACGCACACATGACACATCACCTGGTACAATATATCTCACATACATCATGTTATCGTGACTGCCCTGTGATGGCAATACACAGACTACGTGTACTGGGACATGCAATGGCTCACCGGTGTTATAGCCCTCTGGGTATGTGTCTAGCCATGGTGTACATTCGGCATTGGTCTGGACACAGAAACACTGTACATTGACCTACTGTGTCACTGCAACAGTTGCCTACGCTCCTACTGTTATTGTACAGGCATGTGGTATCTGACCGCTATGACAGTCCAGGTTAAACACAATACTGTGGCACGCATGACCTGCAGCCATTAGCCTGGGGTGTAGAGCACACATGTACATCTTCACAGGCTATACTGCCTCTCTGGCAGTTTCACATAACTGTCACCGGCAGGGCTGTAACTGGCAGGCACGACATGGGGTCATATGGAACAATGCTTGCATCTTCCACTGTGATGCACACAAGCAAGGCACACACACTATTGCACCACTCACATATCTCTGCAGTGACTGGGACCTGCCTCCATGCTCTGCTCAGAACACCTGCGATTACGGATTGTACACGGACCGTACCTTTCAGGCACATTCCTGGACCGGAACACCCACAGATGAGGGGTTCACACATCACACAGTGTTTTGCACACATCCTGGATAGTTGCTTAGCAAAATGCATTATAGGTGCTCCATGTGCCGATAACTGTGTTTGTGACCGCTATACACATTGTAACAAGTGACAGAGTCGACATTGTACACAACAGGTTACATACCTTCTGTGTTGTTATAGTGTACATTGGGCCTCAGACAGCTACTACTGCTGTGTGCTGACAGTAACCCACACTTCCCTGGGATAGACACCCATGTACCTACACATGCTTAAGTCATGCACTCCGCTCAGCTGGATAAAACAATACACAACACATACCATACCTACACTACCCTTAGCATGAACACTACCTCCATGTGACTGGTGTGACACACCTGGGGTTATCCCCTCTTTGGTGGATTCAACACATATGCTACACGGCCTTGCTAGCCACATCCTGGAAACACACCCATCACAGCATACACGGAACATGTGTACTACAACTACTACTACAGACATCTGCTGACAGCAGTTATTAACATCATGACACCCGAGCAGATGGACACTACACATACATATGCTGACACATACCACAGTGCACTTCAGTAGCATGTACACAATTGCAGGAATCATGCTATTCCACACAGAGACATGGCGGTACTGACCAGTTCACAGACGCCACTGTGGTGGTCATGTTCCATGCACATATGATGTACAACCACAGGTACAGGCTGTTGCACAGTGGTGTACATTCACATGTGTGGGGTGCATCACTTGTCAGCCATGGTGGGTCCTCAAGGTCCATCATCACATACTCCAAGGCTAGCTACCTAAACAACTGCCGCACATTGCGGTGTGGGGCCTCAGGCATTGTGGTGGTATGTCGGTATTCTTTGGCAACATCCACATCTGATGTCACATACAATAGCCAACCAAGCATTGCAGACCGAGGTAATGTTGGCAGCGTGCCAGGCAATGGCGTACTTACCGACAATACACCCTCTCACTCACTACAGGGTCGCAATCCGTAAATGAACATCGTAGTGTCCCTGTGGTCACATACACAGTACTGACATACACACGATATGTCCTGGGACACTGGCCCAATGTCACCTTCCAATGTCCCTGGCTGTAATGTCCCACCAACCTGTTCGGTATATGTCTCCACACCAGACCACTATATTCACTGCTAGCCTTTTATCGGACATTGTAGACCCTGACTGCCGCACAGCAGCATTTATCGCACTACACACAGGTGGCACTGCATTGCACGAGTGGGACTATAGTCATACACTCCTGACTGGACCATTCTGCATGGCAATGGGGCACATCATCAGGAACGTGATTCCCACACACATTGATGGCCTCCAGTCCTTTCCTAGCACCCGGGTTGGGCTTGTGAATGCCACAGCAGGGCACATACACATGCTGGGCACCTGTCATACAGTTGCTAGGGCAGTTGTGGATGGTACGGAGGCCAACACATCATACGTTGTCCTCACATTGCCTTTCAGCACCATTCCACATTCTGGTATTGACAACATACACATCCACCTGCACATCATACCCTGTGTCTCAGGATGTTATGCTATGTGGCTCATGGACAGTAAACACAGTGGTGCCAGCATACCATAGTACCTACTACATGTCAGGTACATATTGCATTACACAGTCCTCAGTCATAGGGCCACTCATGTTCACTATATGCTTACATACAGAACATTCTGTCACAGAATACTGTCCATGCCTAGATTTCCAACACCTACATACCAAGCGCCATTATTGCTCCACCAGCTCATACTGATACCAACCATACGGGTGTCAGTGTGACAGATACTTCATATGAGTATCATGGCATCAAGATGCATGACACACAGTGCATGCACATCACCTTTGCATAACAACATTCACCCACTGACTATCACATGGATAGTGGTCCCCTACATACATATCACATTGTACATGGTTGCAGTACACACATATGCCACACACAGTCCTGTGGTTACCGTATTCCACTGTGGCATGGATATCCTTCTGCAAGGCCACACCTATCTGTACTGTGTGTGATGCTGATACATAGGTAGCCATTGTACCTGTGAACTACACACATCTACACACAGTCAAGGGTACAATACCACATATATGGTGTACCTTCAACAACAGCTACAGCTTTACATGGCACAACATTGACATGCCATGATATTTACTGGGCTCAGACAGTTTACATTTGCGGATGAAATATGGACAACATATCTGTACACATCTGCATACCACATACTCAGGGGTGTCTTCTTCTGCTCTGACAAGGCCCATGTCCACCACAATATTGATGCATATACTCCTCATACATGACATCTGCGGTGGGCACTGTGAATGACATGCTCCTGGATATGTGCACACACACCACACTGCATGGGCTGTGCTTCTGTGTTACTTCCACAAACCTAGCACACACCATGCTGTGGAACATAGGTCCTGTGAACATCCCGCAGGGACACACAGTAGCACTGTTCATGTGATACCTCCCTTGCTGTTTGGGTGACACATGTAGTCCTGGTATCACCACAGCAGCTGTACTGTGTAGAGGTGCAGTTGACACCTGCCTCTGCTGTTCACAGGACACTACCATGGAGAGGTGACACTACTGTGTACACTGCACATGTGCTTACACATGGACTTGCCAGACTGCATTGTAGCCCACTGTGCACCTGTGCAGCTACTACAAGTCCTTTGTGCATGGTTACTTGGTGTCCCTTCCATTTAGAGTAGATATCATGCTACTACTATGTCCCATACCTACAGGCCATATGTATCCTGTTATTGTACATACCAATAGGCGATACCTGTGTTATGCATGATATGCCTGTGATACTGTGTAGGATATCTGTCAGACAACCATACATTACACATATTTCACATAGTATCCCCTAATGCAGAGTATACTTGCATGTCGGCCACACCTTACATATGTCATCAACGGTATATGCTCATACACATGCGTGCGGTGACAGTATACATACATGTACTATCCCCTGCTATGGCACTTCCTTGTTGGACATCCACTGCCAGCAACAGCGTGTGGTATGGCATTGTTCACTTTAATGCCCTCCTGTAGCATCCCTTGTGGTGTCTCTGCTGTGTACATGATGTCCCACTGCTGTACACATGGTTTCTACAAGCGTTGGTATGCTCAGCAAGACATCACTACATAACTACCTTTCACCACTTTCTGCATTACGGACAAGTGTAATTAATTACAACCACCATTCACATACAGTACAGCTTATTAATACAGATCATGCATTACACAACCTTACATATCATGTGTTCTACATACCTTGTTGGTGTTTCATTCCATTTATTGTTTTGCCATTAACTTTTGTTTGCAATACTTTCGGTAGTACAACGCTGTTTGAGTATGAGCATACGGTTTGAATATCTTGAGAGTCATCCTTATATACGTCGATACCTGCAACATGTGAATTCAACCCGCCAATTGCTGTTCCTCAGTGAGTAATTACGTGCATATCACCTGTGCATCTACTCCATTCGGAAATTACGCGTCGATACTGGGGTATAATTGGATTCTCCACCTGGGCGTTGGCCATTTGCCCTACCTTCGTGGAGATGGTCTGTATTGTGTTATGTTATGTGTAACTGCAACTGCTATGCATAGGGACAAGTATATTCTGCATTCATGTCACCCGTGGAGTGTGTGTGACAGGTGTAGTATTTGGTTCAACATGTGGGTGTACCTGTCCTGCCGACGAATGATAACGGAGTATTGCATTCAAAACCTGTACCATGGCTGTTGTTTTCCTTTATACAATGCATGCAATTATGCATCCGCCTTTAAATGTGTCTCCCACGCGATATGTTGTGGTTATGCAGATGTCATTGACTGACTGTATGTTTGTGCTGCTATTACGGTTTGTATTCCTTTAATATCTACAGTGGGGGATATCGGTGGTTGTACGTAACGGGTACAGTTTGTGGGCCTTGCATCTCTACATAAACAGTATAGTTGTCTGTGTGCTCCATCCCTACTTGGAGAGTTAACAGTTAATAGTCTTTTGTTATGGGAGTGTAGGTTGGGCTGTTGTTAATTGGTTCCGATATCGTCTGCAGGTGAGCTTGCTGGATGTATACCTCCGTAACTTATGTGGTATATCAGCGGCTATGTGTACGTGAGTAATTACGTGCATATCACCTGTGCATCTACTCCATTCAGAAATTACGCGTCAATACTGGGGTATAATTGGATTCTCCACCTGGGCATTGGCTATTTGCCCTACCTTCGTGGAGATGGTCTGTATTGTGTTATGTTATGTGTAACTGCAACTGTTATGCATAGGGACAAATATATTTTGAATTCATGTCACCCGTGGATTGTGTGTGACAGGTGTAGTATTTGGTTCAACATGTGGGTGTACCTGTCCTGCCGTTGAATGATAATGGAGTATTGCATTCAAAACTGTAACATGACTGTTGTTTTCCTTTATACAACGCATGCAATTATGCATCCGCCTTTAATTGTGTCTCCCACACGATATGTTGTGGTTATGCAGATGTCATTGACTGACTGTATGTTTGTGCTGCTATTACGGTTTGTATTCCTTTATTATCTACAGTGGGGGATATCGGTAGTTGTACGTCATGGATACGGTTTGTGGGCCTTGCATCTCTACATAAACAGTATAGTTGTCTGTGTGCTCCATCCCTACTTGGAGAGTTAACAGTTAATAGTCTTTTGTTATGGGATTGTAGGTTGGGCTGTTGTTATGTGGTTTCGATATCATCTGCAGATGAGCTTGATGCATGTATACCTCCGTAACATATGTGGTATATCAGTGGCTATGTGTACGTGACAACTATCCCTTGTCATTCTGTACCAGATATTTGCAGTCGTTGTGGTCATGTTGTTGGAATAGCCTGTTTGCCAGTGGTTGCCACATATTCAAATGGGAATTGATTGTTTGACACTTGTGGAACACACAGCGGTGTTTACGGGCCAACACGTGGCCACGGTCAGTACTGGGGTAGCACATACTTTTTTCCGCGATACATACCTATTGCTGTGTGACTTTGCCAACGTATCATATTGCATGTAACATATCAGTGTCGTACATACAGGCATGACTATTACATACGTCTTTTCCATTTCTTATGGGGAATATTCCTGTGCTACCATCTGGAACATATTCACTTTGTATCGTTCTATGTCAGGACACACCTAGCCAGGGTGGGGCTGTCACTACTACTCTGGGACTAGTAGTGAACATATGCCTAAGGCTAGTTTACCGTATGCCTACACCTAATATTCTGCTCTGCCTCTAACTTGGCACCAACATACACATGTGGCAGACACACACACATTACACTCACACAGCGACGCACACGGCACCCTCAATGCACACGTACACATACTACGGCACTCACGGGGACGGTTGCACACAGTACCTACATGGACCGCAACACCAGCAGCGGTGACTACCTCTCCCTTCATATCATCATACTATTACACACGCATGTACTGTTACAGTACTGTGTTCTGTCAGTCTGTCAGCCTTGCGGTTATGCACATCGGTATGTTACACGTTCCATGGTTGGCGGTATCCTATTATTTTGAACTTCCCAGATGTTCAGATTGTCGTTGCACTATCTATACTATTTACAGAATATCGCTGGATACATCTCAGTCACCTTATATCCCTCTAATTCCCTTTCTTATCTGTATTATATATATGTATATGTGTACATATTTATATATATATATATATATATATATATATATATATATATATACACATATATATATATTTATATCGTCTTGGCGCTTAACGTGGCAGGCACACAGCAATGCCATATGCTGTTGGACTCACGTACTGTTCAGGTGTTGGCGTTACATGTTCCACTGGCTTTGGGTTTACAGTGTTTGGGGGCTGCCTATGTTGGAGTCACACATAAGGCCACCCATACATTACAATTTAAAGGTGGTCATGTTTGTGTGCCATCCATTTCACTGTGTGTGCAGGTGGGGAGGTGTCAGTCCATGGGGCCTACGCTGTCAGAGTATTTGCTATACGTTCCCTCTTTGCCAAGGCGTAGGCATATTGGGTACGCCTCCGTCTGCCTACTGGGACTGGCACAGTGTGTTCATGGTCTGGATCCCTCCGTGCCTGGACTGGCCTTAGCAATTGTGGTGGGCTTTGTGGCCCTTCACCATTATGTCCCTGCAGCAGCTGCTTCCGCAGGATCATATTATGTAGCATGGCACATACTATGAATATGTGGGCACATGTGCCTGGAGAGTACTGCAAGGCTCCACCAGATGTATCCAAGCACCGGAACCATGATTTCAGCATCCCGAACACCCGCTCTATGATTATTCTGGTTTGTGCGTGTGCCTCATTATGGCGTTCTTGCATGTGTGTGTGTGCATTTCTGATGGGAGTCATCATCATGGCTCCAGTGCATAGCCAGCATCCCCCATGAGATGGCCTTGTGGGATATCCCCCCTGACAAATACCTGATACAGCTGTGAGGCATGCCAGATATGGGAGTCGTGGTAGCTTCCAGGGCTGCCAGCACACACATCCATGATAATGCCCTGGGCATTGCACATGACCTGGCAATTGATGGAGTGGAATCCCTTGTGGTTTATGTAGCATCTATCCTGCTCGCCAGGTGGTGACTTGATTTGTATGTGCGTACAGTCTATCGCACCCAGTACCTCCGGGTATTGTGCCACATGGTGGAAGTGGCGCATATTGATAGCCAAATCCTCCTGAGATCTGGGGAAGTATATATGCTCATTGGCATGTGGTAACATGGCATCCAGGAACTGGTGTAGTACCCTGGATGCTGATGCCTGTGAGATGCCCATTATATCTCCAGTTGGCCTTTGAAAGGTACCTGTGGCCAGTATTCGCAAGCTTACACATACCTTTGTGTCCACTGGGATGGGTTCCCTCTGTTGTTTCTTGTTCTCAGGCGTGGCCGGCACAGCTCCACTATTTGCTGTAACATGTCCCTGTCCACCCTGTAATGCTCTACTATCTCCAGGTCATGTAGCCCCTGGTAGGTTACCCTTGGTCTGAACACTCTCCTTCTCCTCCGAGGCCTGCGGTGGTTGTCGGCATCCTCCTCCACAACACCGTCTGTCTCTAACACATGCTGATGGATCACAGCTATGGCAGCACCCAACATGTACATTTTAAAAGTTCCCTGTGTGTTTACACCTATGGTGCGGTGTTTGGGAATACACGGCTGTGTGTTGTGTGCATTCACACTTTATACTATTGTGCTGCGCACACCGATGATGTCATAGGGTGTATTTGTACGGCCGTATCTAAGGGTTATCCTCCGTGTTTTACCGATGGAACTACAACGGTGTTGCCTTTGATGTTGAATTACTCTTGCCTGCCATGGATTACCTTTCGACCTTCCCTTACTATTTCTGCACGTTGCACCTACCATTTTCTGGCATGCATCCTGCAGAGCACTGTCATGTGTACTTTCATGGACATGGCATATCATGCGTTTTGTGTGCTACTGCCATTGTGCTGCCAGTCTGCTTTGCTCTGCTGTGTCAGGTCTTCTATCTTTGCAATCTGCTACCTCCCCTACTTTCTTTGCATTCATATGCCTCCCCTATCCCGTTTTGCAGGTTTCTGCATGCAGAGTTGTCAGCTGCCGTCGATTGGCCTTCGTGGGATGATTGGTGTTAATTGCTCATTAGTACTCCGATTATACTTCTTCTGCATTTCCTTATATTCTTCACATCACCTTCCTGTTTCCGATATTGTTTGCGGGGCGTGCGTCACATTACTAGGTTTCGGGAACGTTGTCATCCTCGTACACATGCACTTTTGCGCTCATTGTGTGCTCTCAGCTAAACTATTACCCCACACCCCGGTCCTGCAGCTTTGATTAGCGATGTACAGCCCAGGTTTGCTGTTCTCCAATGTGCTTACTGCTACGGTGGCACACCCCTCTGCAGATGTCATGTATTCCCTCTGAGCCACTCCTCGGTGTTTTACCGCTGCGCCGTTTGGTACAACCTTACTCCGGCGGGACATTTGCGATTCAGTATTATCTGGCTCATTTGCATGGCATTGACTACTAATTCATAGTTACCACGCCAAAGACTGCCGCGAGTCCTTGGCAACCCTTGCACCGTGGTTGTGGCGTTCCATGCATACCATGGTGTATTATGCTGTGAACCTGATGTCTATTACAATGCTATCTTATAACATTGTTATATTATTTCATTATGTTGCACCTTCCGCACACATGTCCTGCAGTTCTGATGTGAGTTACTGTGGACATGACATTTAAGTTGTTATTTACGTGTTGTGCATCTTTTCTTTTGCCATTGTCTGTGTATTTCGCCATTGGCATATGTTAACAGTGTGATACCTGGGTCTGACACTCTTCCATTACTCCGATGTTATGTTTGGGAAAATGTAAACCATTTTTTTGGTTTACATTGCCGTGGGCTTATGCTACGCCTGCACCACTTCGTGAATCGCTATATGCCTTCATTTGCATGGTGACACACTGCACATAGGGTGATTAGCATACCTATGCCGGGGGCTGCGCAGGTCTGGCGTACACCGGTAGTGCACGTGGAATTGGATCGTACCTGAATCGCTCGGCGGCCATATTTGGCGTTATAACGCCTACGCTATGCGTGCGCCTGGCGCAAGGTTCATGAATCCTGGGGATGGTTTGCATTGTTTTGAGAACAAATGGTTGCGTTAATCCCATGAAGTGCAGTTTAAGAGATTCTGCTTTTCTTATTCTGTGATCGATAAGTTATTTTAAAATACTCTGCACATGTAATCCAGCCACATAAATAAAAGCTTATTAATTACATTTCCTGACGTAGCAGTATACTTGTATTGCAGAAGTAATGATTCTTGAATACAGCATTGTATTACTAAGCTGGCAATTTCTATCAGAGTTAAAAAAAATTGACTCTTCTTTTAAAGAGTGAATATCTTGATGTTTACCAAGCCATTGTTAGCTATCTTTTATTACATTAATTAAAATGAGCGACTGGTGAAAGCTTGTTTTCACTTACAAATAATAATTAGAAAGTGTGCATGTACTTTTAAAGCATCAGTAGAAGAAAAAAACTGACAAAGTAACAGGTGTGTTAACTGCTGCCAGTATTAACCCTTTCAGTAGTATATTGTTTGTGCATACCTAGTTATTATCTGCAAGGTTAATTACATTAACCACAAATAATAACATCCCTCAAAGTCACTTTTACAATGCTAACATCATCATGATTGCCTAATGTAAAACACATCCACAATTCTAAGAACTATTAAGTCTTCCATCAGAAGACTTAAACTAGTCAAAGCTAGAAAAAAAAAAAAATATATATATATATATATATATTTATATATAAAAATGCACAAAGATGCTGATGAACAGAGCCTTTTTTAGACAAACAGGTTCACTTGAGGGATGTAAATACATAACTTTATGTAGGTATCCCATCCTGTCCCTACATTTTATTCATGCATTGCACAGATATGTTTGAACCATTTATACATGTATACGGTATCAAATTCATTTAGCAATTCATTCAAGTGCCCACTGCCTTCTCTGTGAAATAAAACATCCTACTTGAATAGCAGACAGGGATGTTGACACTCCAAGACACACACACACACACACACACACACACACACACACACACACACACACACACACACACACACACACACACACACACATACACACACACACACACACACACACACACACACACACACACACACACACACACACACGCACACACACACACACACACACAAATACGACGGCAGATGTTGCACATGCTTACACTCTCTTTCTCTATTGCTATGTTGGATGTTCCATCCCATATCATAATTCATAGTTTCACAGTTAAGTATTCAGCAATCAGCATTTAGACCACTACAAGCCTAGCCAAAACCTATATTCAAAAGTTCCTTTCAGCTTCAAGAAGAGCAAAACAAGATAGCCCAGGACAGTGTTTGAGGCTGTCCATTCAGTTGTATAGGTATCTATGTTTACCTTGAAGATGGAAAGAGAGTTATTCTATTTGACATGTAGTAGAAGCTTGATACAGAGGTTGAGGATATGAAGCTATAATGCCAACATGCCTTATTTATTTGTTGATGAAGGTTTAGGTCCTTGACTCAGTATCTGAGGAAACATTTGTTCTGCAGAAGAACAGGAGTTCTTGGAGTGTCAGGTCTTTCATGGGTCAAAGGGCTATACACAGATCACCACAGAGGAGACTATAAAAGTACAGGGACAGGGCGGTCCATCTGTCTGAATAATTTAGGGTCTGGTGATCACTGATCTTTTTAGTTAGAAATCTCTGATCTCTCTAAAATGAGTAATACATTTCTACAAATATATGCCAAGGGGAAGGGGGTATTATATTCAGTAATGAGACTGACAAGAGATGAGTAAAGGGAATTTAACACTTTTTTGGATACAGAGGAAATGCCTTTCAAAATTAATTGAGCCAGACAAAAGTACTTATGAACTTCTACTGAGACCAGATATCAAAAGATAAATTATCAGTGAAGGTGTCTAAGGCTCTATCCATGGCATAGAAGGAAAAAGTCCTGACTCTGCTGAGGGTAACCAAAGTTTGATTAGTGTCTCAGGTACCTGCAGGAACTGGCCACAAAGGAGGAGAGTAAGTGGTTGCTGATGACTCACCCATCCTGGGGGGAGGAAGGCAGCTCTATTTCATCACATGGGTGACACCTAGCTGGAGCACTAGATGTTCAACTAATTGAGTTCAGTAACAACAGGCCCCATACTGTCATTGGTACATTTACACTACGCAGCCAATGGGAAACTGGTATGCAAGGGCATACTTCTTCTTGGGAAGTGGCAATTGCAGACTAGGATGATTTGCTGAGAGGGTAGGTAAGGTGCTCCCAAGAGGAGAGGGTAGACCCCCCCCAGGATTGCCTCAGAACATCAAGATGGCCTGCTCCTCACCTCTGAACTATCACCAGGGAATGGGGGACCTGTTGTGGATTTCCAGGCAGGAATGAATGAGTTGTATGACCTCTGACTTAGCACAAAAATACCTGGCTCCATTTCCACTGGAACAAATGTGCCAGATGGGTGAAGCTGAAGGTGACATTTATTTATTTATTTATTATTTGTTTACCAGGAAAGTCCAACTGGGACAGAGCCCATTTTCAGTGGAGGCCTGGGGAGAAATGCTCCAGATGCATGTCTTTGGAATGTAGAAGGAAACCAGAGTACCCTGAGTAAACCCACGTGAACACAGGGATGACATGCAGACTCTGCACAGAAGGTACCCCAGCCAAGAATCGAATCAGAGAACCTCTTGTTGCCAGGCAACAATACTAACCACTGCACCACTGTATCATCCAACATTAGGCAACATTGGTCAAGGTCCTGCAGAGAAAAAAAAAAATAAAAGTGCTTACATTCCTAATGACAAGGTCTGATTGGAGGGGCATGTCACCTGTATGATATTATGTAGTTTGAGACTATTGTCTCTGCATCACATGTTAACATTGTCCAACCCATATTGCTGAAAGGGGTCTGAATGGAGAGGTGAAATTAACAAGAGTAGTATTCCTGGGACTGAATTCTTCCTCAAGTCTTGGTGAGTACCATCACGTGGTGGACCCTGTTTTTACAAATCTCATCAGGGTGACACCGATATAGAGACAGTATTTTAAATAGCATATATAACAGAGAAAGGTAGGTTAAAAATAAAAAAAGACAGCTGGGTGCACGGGTCCCAGGATAACAAAGTGCCCAATCCTGGTGCTCTCACTAGTGACAAGACTGGAAAAATAGGCAGTGTAGAAACTTCAAGACATTAAATAAAAACTGCGAGGCCAAAAGGGAGCCGTAAAGATGATAAAGTGACAAAGTGGACTAACGAGAATAAGAAGGAGATTATATATTGTTACTACTAGTACGCAAGAAGCCCAGAAGTTCGAGGTAAAAGATATTAAGAAAGATTCAGATAGACATTAAAGAAAAGAAAAAATGCTTGCACAAGAAAAAATTTTCCAAAGCTTCAAAGGGAGATTTGTATTCATTAATCCATCAGATTTGTGAAAAACATAAGGCAGATAAAGGAACTCTGGGCTCTCTGGAGAAAGAAGTGACAGAGGATGTACGAAAATATAAAAAAACAAAACCCAGAGATTTTTGAAAAGTATAAAAAGGAAACATGGACTTGGGAAAGAAGAAGAGATCTGGCATGGTGTAATATTTATACAAAGGAGAAAGTTAGACTAATCAATACAAAAAAGCAACTACAGAGATATCTGAAGAGAAATACAAACAAAGCCACCAAGATATATAACATTTCAGCATATAAAAATAAGAAAACAAAGGGGGAATGTAGAAAAGAGGATTAGTACGGTAGAAGTTAAACAAACAGAAAATTAAGTTATGGTTTATCTGAGAATGATTTAGTGTGGAGAATCCAACAAAAGCAATGTCACTGTGTGATGGAATTACATGTCTCCGGATGCATCTGATGAAGATTTGCAACAAGCTGATGCTCAGGAATCTTCTGTAGGAGACCAGAACAAAAGTCCATTTGAAGTTGCACACCAAGGGAAGGAGCAAGAAACAGTGGCAACTCATGTAATTTTGCAGAGTAATGGGCCAAAGGGGTCTAGTTAGAAGGAGAAGCATATGAAGCAGGGTACTTCTGCGGCAGATATGTCACAGAAAGATTTTCTGGCACTTTCTATTGATTACTCACAGGAAACAGAGAGCAAAGAAGATGCTCTTAATCAGAAGAAAATTATTTAAGGTTAGACCAGTTTAATCCAATAGAGATGTATATACATATTAAGATAGATGAAAGAAATAGATTACCGAAAGTAAATAAGACCTAAAATATTAGAAGATTGGTAAAACAGATGAACACGGTAAACAGGACTATTAACAGAAATTCATGTGATGTAACAAAACTAAATCGAACTGATTAATGCAGAGCTAAACTAATAATGGATAAACAATTACCACAAAAACAAAGAGTCACAAAGGAAAGGTAGGGAGCAAGTAAAATACCATCATGGAAGCATCAAATAGAGAAAACTATAAAGCAACTTAGACAAGAAGTATCACTGTTAGAAGAATATAGAAGAGGGAGCAAGTCATCAAAGTACTTAGAATGACAAACTTGAAAAAAGTAACTCCGTATCAAAACAGGTCAAGACATATATTATTGTCAATAATAAACTGAAAATATCAGCACAGGCTGAAAATTTTAGAAGATCTGCAGATACATATAAAGGAAAAATAGAAAAACAATTTACAGATGACCCAAAACGATTTTATAGAGAACTGAGAAGCAAAACAAAAGGAACAGAAAAAGCACCAGAAATCTGCACAGTTTGGAGAAGTATTTATGAAGGCACTGTTGAACATAACAAAGATGCTGAATGGATAGCAGAATTAAAGGAAACAGAGGCACTAATGTGGAGGATATGAAATGGGATGAAGTAACGGCCATAGACACTGAGACATAATTAAGAAAAGCCCCAAATGGAAAACCCCAGGCCTAGATTCAGTATCTAACTTCTGCCTAAAAGCATTAACATCTTTAAGCAAAGATTTAGCCCTGAGTAAGAATTACTTATGAGCACATCCCAGACAGACACCAACCTAATTAACCTGCTTAGTAATATGAAATATGATACACCTCCTTAAGAGTAAACCTGCAAGGCATCCTAAAATCTATAGACTAATAACATGCCTCTTAACAATATACAAGCTATATACTGCAACTGATGAGGATAACGTTTATAGTCATTTAGAAAAAGATCAATCATGGAAATATAACAAAAGTGCAACAGAAGAAAGTCATGTAGAACAAAGGATCATCTTTTGCTAAATAGAGCCATAATAGAGAATTGTAAAAGGGGGAAAATCTAAGAATGGCATAGATAGAGCCCAAAAAAGCATTTGATAGCATCCCACATTAATGGATAAAGGAGTGCTTACAGATGTATAAGATACACCCTACATTGATCAGTTACATTATAGTGACCATGAAACAGTGGCAAACCACTTTGCAGCTGAACCATGACAAAGGGCACATTATTATCCAAGGGCTAACAATTCAAAGGGGATATTCCAAGGTGATTCCCTGTCACCACTGCTGTCCTGTCCTTAACCCATTACGCTGTTTACTTAACAAATTAGGTCACTGTTACAATTTACCTCCCAGAAAACAATCTTGTTTAAAGACATCTCATCTACTTTTTGTGGATAACTTAAAATTGTATAGTTTATCAGATAAGCAGTTGAAAGCACAAATGGAAATAGTTAAAGCTTTCCCATATAATAAAAGAATGTCATTTGGTCTTGATAAATGTGCAAAAGCAACATATAAAATAGGAAAGCTGTAGCACCAAAAAAAGCTTCAATCTGTGACAGGAATATGATATAAAAGAGCATAAGCAGGAGGGACTGTATAAAGTCCAAGCTGTAAACCAGTTTGTTCTTCCTGTTCTAACAATTTTGGGGTGACTGGCTCCACAAAGTATTGGATCATTTGGACAGGGAAACAAGAAAAATGCTTCATGCTTATCAAATGATATATAAAAATTGGTGTTTACCAAGAATACATATTCCTCACTCTGAAGGGGGTATTACCCTCCTTAAAAATGATACATGTATATAGATCTGCAATTGTGGGACTGCATACATATCTGCTGATCTCAACTGATCCAAACACAGTGTAAGTTTTAAAACATGAAAAAAAGAAATCTAAGATGACATCCTTGCTTAGTTTAGCAGAAGCATTTCAATGTAAAAAGAGAGAGAGAATGGAAACCAAACTAGAAGAAGACAAAAATCAGCAAATAAATGTGTTAATAAACAAAGAAAGACTATAAGGAATAGGATCAGATGAGAAGGAAGGAAAACTGGAAAATATATAAATATAGTGGTAGGTACAGAGATCTCATGGAATAACCTCATGTTGACCAAGAGTTGATATAGGAACAGTTAAGGAGAGATGAAGTGAAATCAAAAGTTGAGAGGCAAATAAAGGTTAACCAGAATAGTGGACTATGGACACATTGGTTTAAAAAGCTACTAAACATGTAAGTGAGACAGGCAGTTGTAGATTTTGTAAAAAAAAAAAAAAAAAAAAAAAAAAAAAACCAGTCTCACCTCTTGTTGCTCAATGAGATACATTCATGGCAGAGGGTCTGTACACTGAAAGGTACAATAATGTGGCAAGACTGTTGCAGTTTGGATTGTGCAAACCCTATAATATAGAATTAGTTGAGAAGCAATGGAAATGTGAACCACAAAGCATTATAGAGACTGATGAAGTTTACATAACAAAGGATTACCCATTACCAAAAGTTCAAAAAATAGATGTGAGAGAACCTGATATAGTAGCCCATGAAAAAAAGACAAACGTATTTATCATTGAAATTGCTACACCTAGTGATTGCAGTGTCATACAGAGAGACACAAAGTCATAAAACACCAAGGTTTGCAGGCAGAAACAAGAGCAATGTGGAAGAAAGATGCCCAGACAGTTCCAATAGTAGTAGGAGCAACAGGTCTGATAAAAAATACAGCTGTACTCAGATATGCTACCAATACATGTAACTTGTATGAATTACAGAAAGAGTCACTTCTATACACATTGTGGGTGCTGAGAAGAGCACTTTTGGCTAACATCAAAGACTGAAACTATGCTAATTTCATGAATTTTAATTGTACCCTGATTTAAGAATGGGGTCCATTGCCATATTGATATTAGGAACCCAAAATACTAGGTGAAATTAAATCAAGAGAGTTGGTAAGTTAATGGAGAAATGAATAACAACACCCACTTTATTGTTGTTTGCAGACTCAGATAACCACAGACCAAACTTCAACCATGTATATTCTGTGAGACAACCAGGAATATTTCTACAGCACTGCATGTGGATTTATAAACTTATAATACTGTCAATAAAACATGCATGGAAAAACATGTCAAAGACTTGGCCGAGTCCAGAGATACTATATGTACTGCATAAACACACCCACTGCTTCAGTGACTTCTTTTGCAAAAATAATGAGGTTAAGGAGACAAGCCCTGACTTTGACAAAGTTGGATTGATGAGGGTCAAAGGGTTAAGAGATTTTCAATGTTCAGATTAATGAGAAGATAAGATAATACATTGCATAGGTTTACAGATGAGGCTGATGAAACTAACAGGTTTATATATATCAGACTTTGTGGAGACTAATGGGTCTAAAGTAATTTAACCACATTTTTTGTAATGACATCATAATGTCTGTTTTCCAGGCTTGTGCAATGTAACCAATGCAAAGAGTTATAGATTAAAGAAATGATTAGGGTTTCAGATGAGCCACATTCAGAGCTGATAATCAGATGACTTGATATGCTATGAGGGCCCATGGATGAGGTGTTCTTCGTGTTTGAAACCAAATATTTCTTTTTTCCCTTCCAGGATGTACATTTCTAGTGCTCTGAGTCTTTCTGTCTATCCCATAACCATCTTGATAATTTTACACTGTACATTTTCAGGCAATTTAATGTCTTTTTCTCTATATATGTATCTTCCATAGCTGAGTACAGTATCCAGGGCCTAGAAAAGGCATCTTTGTGTCTTATACAAAGAGGAAACACAGAACAAGGTCAGATATGTGATAGAACAGTTATTTTCAAAATTGTATACAACAGCAAATCAGTGAAAATGCACACATCTGAGCCTACCCTCAACAGAAACCAAAATGACAAAAATCAAAATAGTGAAAATAAACTTAAAACAAATCATCCCATAAAAGCAGTCACTACTAACCAGCTGACATTCTCACCCTTAAACACAAGCACAGACATATCAAAATGATATCCCAAAAATAAACATGGACATCTAAAATGCAAAATATGCCATGACTTCCAGTTGATGGCAACAGCTGGTAAGAGTACTTATGCTCTGGGTACTTTCAGATAAAATGTATAATTTGGGAATGTATCAAATTTTAGTTGTACATTCTTCATTTGTTTTCCTCTTCCATATATCACAAAGAAAAGTGCCATGTAACCCAAAGCAGAAAATAGAAAAATTTGGACTGCCTCACTGGCAAAGGAGTGACACTGCTTCCTTTTGGCCAAACTCCTAACTGAACCGAACTGAACCATGCCAGAGATGAGTTAAAATCCAATACTACTTATCACTAATGTGGACATTACTGCAGTGCTAGATTCTACACAATGGCTACCTGTCTCCATAGACTCCTTTCAGCCTTCTCTACAAAACCAGTTGCAAGAAATAAAAGTAGCCATTATGGGAGTCAGGATCTATCATCCCATCTAGAAGCTATTACCTTTGACCCTATATTGTGTTTTGAAGAACTACAGCACCAGATATTTTTCTTTTTGGAGGTCGCATCAAACCTTTGTGAACAACTTGATAAATGGGAAAACAAAAGAGGCAGAAATAATGGGTGGACATGGGAGCTAAAGAAAGGGTCAGAACAGTGAGATTTGGTACATTTTTGCATGGCTGTACTCCATTTATTATGGGGCTGAATCAGATGACAACCCTCTATAGTGAACATGCGTACTAATAACTGCCTCCAACACCAACAGCAGGACCTTACTCCAGGCCTGTAATTGCTGGTTTAATTTCATACCAACAGAAAGAGAGGTTATTAAAAGGAGCATGGGTTAAGAATGAAACTACCTATTTTGGTCAAAGAGTTCATTTTGACAATGGCTTTTCAAGATGCATAGCTGGTAATGGCCTGCATACTGGTTACACTAGTGCTGAAAAATAACAGTTTAGAAGTAATTATTCTGTGTCCAGCAAGGCTAAAATTATGCTCCTAGTGGGATCATTAATGTTTTCCCAAACTGAGGAAGCAACAAAGTACTTACTTAATGGAGAAGAAACTTTTCTTTTGTAGACAGCATGAATTATGCCATCTCTAGAAATAAGCATGACAAAAAATATATAGTGACTCAGGCTTCAGTATTCCTAGAGCCAAAAAGATAGAAACCAGTGAATACTTCAAGACCCCAGAGATGGACTTAGGATGTGTATGATGTGAGGTATTTCAGCCCCTGGCTGTAAATCTCTTATTTGCCTCATGTATGCACCATGAGGGATTTTTCAACTCCTCCAGAGACCTGTGTCTTTCATATCTTGCTGTGCCTGTGTAGGGATAACCCAGTTTCTAGCCATAGGTTGGAGATTTTTTCCTTGGTTTCTCACCGCCTAAACCCTCTGTTCTTACTTATGAAAAATTAACCATAGCATGGACTATAAAGGCTGGTTTCGGGAACCTTTTCATTAAGTTATGTATATAGCGAGCTTTTTCCAAAATTAATTCATTGAGCTGTTCCAGATCTGATTAGCAGTTACTAAATGCAGTGAAACTTGAGATGTACCATCATACACCTCTGCATTGCCGATGCAACAATGATATGAAGTCGTGAGACTTTTTTTTTTTCTCCTGGTCATGTTGCCTATTTGAATAAACTATTTTTTCTTTAACTATTTAATCCTGTAACCCAGAATGCAAACTATAAAGCATATATAAGTGGGAATGCTTTGCTTCTGTCTTCTGTTTTGTTATACAGGGATTATACCGGGCAACTGTACAATGGTTGGTAAATATGAAGGAACCACAAAATAGTTGCTCACTTGAAGGATACCTTGGCTTCAAATGCCTGGTGCAAGGTGTGTTGCAGCCAAAGAAAATTGATGAGGGTGCCATTTTTAGATTTGATAGTGTTTTCAGATTTCCAAGTAGTAAGTCCAAAGAACAAGCAACAGAACCAGCTAGAAAGTTGGAAAAAAATTAATAATCACAATTAAGTACTTTCATCCAAAATAAAACATAGGACTTTATCAAAATGTTTGCTGTACCATGCTATAGACTATGTAAGGCAAAAGTAACATTTACATGATTAAAACCACACTGATATGCATTCTCATCATCAAATTTAAAAAGTATAAAAATAAAATATGAATAGAAGTACATGGTGTAAATAGTTTTTTATGGTTATACCCTCCTTACCGCTTTTCTTTCTTCTTAAGACAGTCATATATTCTTCCTTCCAAGCCACTTTCCATTTGTATCCCTAGACTTTGACTGTAATAGGTTATTGGGGGTCTTTACTGCTTATACTGGTCTCTAAGATGTAAGTTTCCCTGTAAGATAACTGCTGTTTTATATGTAATATAACTGCTGTTTTATAAATGCATAGTTTTTGTACTAACTGTTACATATATACCTATACTTTACTACTTCCTGTAATGACTTACAGTTTTCCTTTGTATGTTTGAAAAGTTTGAAAAATTCAATAAAAATATATTTGAAAAAAAAAAAAATATGTAATGATTTCAGAATTTCAAGTTTATTTAATCCCCCCTTGCATGCAACTTTAAGGGGATTCGGGAAGCTTTGTGAAATGGACATTAGAAATGCCTTATTAAAAGCTGTACATAAACAACAAGGTACAAATTTATGGCACTTTCATATATAGGACCTACTTGAACTGAAACTGTTGAATATCAGAGCAATGCAACCCAATAAAGGGGGTGGATTGATCTTTATGGAAGAAAGGGATTACATCCGTAGGATGAGCGAAATGTTGAACAGCGAAGCTTATGAAGTGGTGGCAATAAATGAATTAAACAGAGCATACCAGAAGGGCAGGACTGCCATTAATGATATGTTTTTGGAATGTAGAAAATAAAGTGCAACATTTGAAGTTGTGATAGCAACAGTAGGTGGGGGAATTCTAGCCATTTGAGGGATGTAAGGGCTTGACAGTGTAGTAGTGTAGTAGTAGCAAGGATATTGTTAACAACAGGTACACAGCCCGTATTTATAGGAAACATGCATATGCTAATGATTTTCTACACTTCCATAGTAATCATCCCTTATACCAAAAAAGAGCTGTTGTAAAAGGGCAACTTGTAAGGGCAGCTAAAATGATTTAATTGAATCAGGATTTTGACGGAGAATGTCAAACTCTGAAGAATATATTTATTAGGTGAGGGTATCCCCTGAGTTTATTGGAGGACATCATTTTGGAATTGAGAAGAAAAAGGATGATAGGGCACTTCAAACCCCTTTTGAGCAGGAACATTCAGGAATTTGAGGAATATCAAAATTCCACTATACTGTCAACAGGTTCTGTGGTGGATGATGTTAGCGTTAGTTTTATAACAACTTTTTCTAAGGATGCCGCTACATTGAGGGAAATTTTGAACAAAAATTGGGCCCTTATTAATGAAGACATGACAATTAGAAGTAAACTAGGGCCCAAGCCTAAAATAACATTCCGAAGAGGGTGTAATATCAAGTCTATCCTGGAGAGGAATATAAAACCCTATATTCCTAATAAAGGGATGGGAAAATGTGCTAGATGCCCCTACTGTAAATTCATCCAGGTAACATCATATTTTACTGTTTTGGATGAGTGATATCAAATAACAGGTAAATATGACTGCAACACAAGAGGGGTAGTTTACCTAGCACAGTGCCAATTATGCACCTGTTTTTATATTGGTAAAACGGTGAGGCACTTCAAGCAAAGGATTTATGAACATCAGTATAGCACAGGTAAACAGAATACAACAAATGCCCTGGCTAGCCATGTATTAGATGAACCCAACCATTATTTTCAATATTTAATCATTGAGCAAGTAGAGCTGAATATTAGAGGGGGACCTTGGTCTCTGAAGTTGGAAGAAAAAGAGCTTCTATGACAATTGGAGCTCAATGCATATTAATTTCCAGGACTCGATCATTGTTCTTTAAAATGTATTTTAAAGTTAAAATCATTGTTGAGATAGTTCAAATTAATTTTCTGCCTTTAGGAGGTTAATTATTATACAACTATTTATACATTTTCTCTGTCTCTCTCTCTCTCTATATATATATATATATATATTTTTTTTCCATGATTCTTTTGCACACAGTATACACTAAGTGGTAATACAAATAGATAAACCAGTATACATGAAATTCCAAAATCTGTTTTTAAATATGCTAATTTCTACCTACTTAGCATAAGAAAGGGGTGTTTTTGTGATGTTTATTGTGATGTCATAACCTATTGTGTATTTATACACCTGTTTGAAATATTTTCAAATGTCTGAAGAAGTTCATTTATTTTATGTGAACGAAAGCGCTCACGATTAAAGGTTTTATATTTGGATTTATTGTCGATTTTTCATCTGGGAGTTGTATTAACCCTCTTGACAAGACTTTCCCCTGGATTCTCTATGCCCTGCATGACGTGCAGGATTAGTGCAGGAGCTCTAGTAGGCAATATGTCTGCCGTGCGATCCAGGAACAGCCTGCAGGGGCGTGCACGAGCACTCCTGCACTAATCCTGCACAGACTAAGCCCCTGTATTCAAATCACCCCATTTGCAGGAGAAATCCATGCAAATGAGGTGATTTTGCAATCCAGGAAGCTTGCAACCAGCCGTGCAGGACTAGTACAATCTGCAGAAATGTACTCGGTTAGTAACCAAGTACATTTCTGCAAACTCCAAAACGGAGCTGTGACAGCTCCAAATAAAGATTGCATATCATGTAGTAAGCATGCCAGTGGCCAAGTATAAGGCCATTGGCATTGCAAACAGCCCAAAAAATAAAAAAATAAACTTTTTTTTTTTTTTTACCGATCTCGGCTGTTTAAGCATAGGGCAGCAGTGCGCAAATGGGATCGGGGGGAAAATAACAAAATAAACCTAAATTAAGCATTCTAACTAAAACCACTATTCTGCCATGCAAGTCAATGGCAGGCAGAAGACAACATGGCCAGTGAGTAGTGGTTGCTAAGGGGGGAGGCTCAGTGTGAGACATGTAACTATGCATTAGCAGGAAATCCTATGCAAATGAGGGGAATGATAGTGAATCCCAGTTTTCTCCAGCATGCTAGTCAGGTCCCAACAGTGTAAGAGTAGGAAAAGCTTGGTGCAAGGCTATTAGTAAGGTAACATCATGGGGGGGGGGGTGTCAGGCATATTGTAAGCGGATTGGAGCCCTTTGGCTTGGGTTTGCTCCTAGCTAAGCTAGGGGGTGTGCTTGAACCTGACTAGCACTCTTTACACTGCCTATGCATGTGTGCAGGCAGCACACAGGGTTTTAAAGGAAGAAAAAAGAAGTTAAACCAGGAAATAGCAGCACTGTGCACATTTGAGCCCTCTGTTTGGGTGGCGCTGCCCCGGGCTTAAACAGGAAGGCAATGGGAAGGGAAAACAGCAGTAGAAAGGTAATCAAGAAGAACTAGCATAGCTGGCAGGTGAAATGTATCAGAATCAGCCAATTACACAGGCAGCAGACCAGACCAGACCAGAATACTACTATACACTATGCAAACACCTTCCCCACTGTTTTTTCCCACGTTCTACACCACCGGTGTATACAAGCGGGCATATTTTAACAAACATACAAAATGAGAAGGGCTGCAGCAGGCAACATAGAACAACATATGCAAGAGGCTGTGGGTGGTGAGGATGTGAATTCTGCAGTGTGGAGATGGAGAAGAATGTACAGACCCAGGGTAACCTTCCAGGGGCTACATGAGCTGGAGATAGTGCAGCGCTATAGGGTGGACAGAGACCTCCTACAGCAAATTGTTGAGCTGTGCTAGCCACACCTGACACATCAAAATGACCGAGGAAAACCCATCCCAGTAGATACCAAGATATGTGCAGGCCTAGGAATACCAGCCACAGGTACCTCCCAAAGCTCAACTGGGGATATCATGGGGATCTCACAGGCATCAGCATCCAGAGTATTCCACCAGTTACTGGATGCCATGTCAGCACATGCCAGTGAGCATGTATATTTCCCCAACATCTGTGAGGTGTTGGCCAGTTACATGCGTCTCTTCCACCAAATAGCAGAATACAGGTAGTGGGTGCTATAGACTGCATGCACATATGCATCAAAGCACCATCAGGTGATCAGGGTAGGGCCTACATCAACCAAAGTGGTATCCCCTCCATCAACTGCTAGGGTGTCTGTGCTGCCCAGGGCATTATAATGAAGATGTGTGCTGGCTTCCTGGAAGCTATCATGATTCCCATATATGGCATCTGATGCAGCTGTACCAGAGCTTTGCCAATGGGACATCCCTACGGTCACCTATTGGGGGATGCTGGTTACACCCTGGAGCCGTGGCTCATGACACCTATCAGAAATGCACACACACCTGAACAAGAATGCCATAATGAGGCACATGCACAGACCAGACTTATAATAGAGCATGTGTTTGGGATGCTAAGGTCACAGTTCCGGTGTCTAGACACATCCGGTGGAGCCTTGCAGTACTCACCAGCTACATGTACCCAAATTGTTATGGTATGTGCCATGCTACACAATATGATCCTGCGGAAACAGCTGTAGCAGGAAGAGCATGGGGCAGGGCCACACAGCCCCCCACCAATGCCAAGGCCTGCACAGGCACAGAGTGACTCAGAGGAGGAGGAACAACCTGAGCCTGCCCCAGTAGGCAGATGGAGGCATTCCCAGTATGCTGAGGCTGCGACAAAGAGACAACACATAGCACATACACTGACACAGTAGGGGCTCAGGGAATGACACCTCTCTCTGACTCGCACATACAGTAAAAGGGATGCCAAACATGACACTACCTGTGCTCAATTATGTATAGGGTACTATGTGCATCTGACATAAGCAGCCCTCCAGCACATCCACAATTCTGGCACACCCTCAAGGTAAGTCAATCAACCTACCAATTGCCAAATGGAATAGAATGTGTCATTACCTGCATCTATGGTATGGATGTGAGCATGCAAGGGAATTGGGTGGCTGAATGTTATGGCAGCAGAAGGTAGACACCCATAGTGGCACCATGACATCTGTAACACATACTGGAGTCACCATATTAGCCAGTACCACACAGGGTGACAAAACCCACTGCAGGAAATGTGCTGGATGTCATGTGTATCCATATGATGCACACATGCCAGTCAGTGCAGTTCACATACCCAACAACAGTCTCAGGCAGCAAAACAGGTGCAAACAAACCCAAACAGAGCCTGTGCTATGGCCACTGCATGATGGCTATGGCTAATCCCCCCAGGCCTACACAGACAGACTACAGCAGGTCAGGTGGTGGGATGTTAGTTCTGAAGGGTAGGAAGTCAGACACTAATATGTAGGGCAACCAAAGCTATGATCTGTAGTACACTGATATGCCTCTAGTCAGCATGATAGGTAAGAATACAGAATGAAATGGAGTACCTAACATACCAGTACAGTCATAGCAATTGTGTACAAGTGTCAGGTGAGCCCCGCTATCCTACATAGTAATGTAATAACAGTCAGGTGTGCCCCCCCAATCCTGTGTAGAAATGTAGAAATAGACAGGTGTGCCCCCCAACCCTACGTAGTAATGAAATAACATTCAGGTGTGCCCCCAATCCTGTGTAGAAATGTAGAAATAGACATGTGTGCCCCCCATCCTATGTAGTAATGTAATAAGAGTCAGGTGTACAACTCCATCCTGTGCAGAAATGTAGAAATAGACAGCTGTGCCCCCCACCCTACGTAGTAATGTAATAATGTAATAACAGTCAGGTGTGCCCCCCCAATCCTGTGCAAAAATGTAGAAATAGATAAGTGTGCCCCCCACCCTACATAGTAATGTATTAACAGTCAGGTATGTCCCCCCAATCCTGAGTAGAAATGTAGAAATAGACAGGTGTGCCCCCCATCCTACATAGCAATGTAACAACGGTCAGGTGTGCCCCCAATCCTGTGTAGAAATGTAGAACTAGGCAGGTGTGCCCCCCATCCTACGTAGTAATGTAACAACAGTCAAGTGTGTCCCCCCAATCCTGTGTAAAAATGTAGAAATAGACAGGTGTGCCCCCCACCCTACGTAGTAATTTAAAACAGTCAGGTGTGCCCCCCAATCCTGTGTAGAAATGTAGAAATAGTCAGGTGAGCCCCCCATCCTAAGCAGAAATGTAGTAACAGTCAATGCCAAATGCTCCATGGATACCTTGCAGAAACAGCATGCTACCTGTAGGTGTACAACACAAAGGTCAGCACTGCAGTATAAACTACCTGGACTCGATCCACACATTAAATACAGATGGGCATACTGGGCATACTCACACAAACTCATGAAGGCCATGTCTGCAAACACCAGTGGACCAAACATATCTGCCAGTCACAGTTGTTAGTGCAGACACTCGTCAATATGCACCACTCATGCCTTGCACACACAGTGGATAGGAATACAGCACATATATGTAAGGACAACACACTACAATAAGTCAAAGGTAGCTGTACATAGATGTGTGGAAGAGGGTGACTGTGACAAGGAGCCATCCAGGCCTGTTCCACCCAGCACACAGCCAAAGGGCCCCAACCACATGAGGTTCAGATGTCACTCACTGCAGATACAAGCCACCAGTATCTGTCAGCATTACAGACTATGTGGTGCACGTGCTGGCTGTGAAACATGACTGTACAAGGAAGTAGTCATCTAGCAGCTGTATACACGTATCTGTGAAATATGACCCTGTATGTGCCCGCATGTGGGGTGTCAAACTCTAGATGAATGGGTTATGGCCCATGTACACACACACTGCCCTCCCCATAGCCCTACTATGACAAGCCTGCTGAGGTCATCCACTGTGAAACACACCTTTGGGAGAGTTGCAGCCCAGTAATCTCCGTGGTGTGTCCCATAACTGCTGTAGTGTGATAAAATAGGTAGGAGTTCTAATCCCAGACTTGGTAACTGTGTGTGTGTGTGTGTGTGTGTGTGTGTGTGTGTGTGTGTGTGTGTGTGTGTGTGTGTGTGTGTGTGTGTGTGTGTGTGTGTGTGTGTGTGTGTGTGTGTGTGTGAGTGTCTATGTGTCTGTGTAGAGAGCAATGTTTTTTAGGGTAGTCACACTCCCTACAATTAAAATGCTTTACTTTGGTAAGGCTGCTGATGTCATCCATCTAGAAATACACCTTTGGGAAGGTTGCAGCCTAGTAATCTCCGTAGCACGTCCTATAACTGTGTACTGCTGTAGTATGATAAATTAGTTAGGTAGGAGTTCTACTCCCAGACATAGCAAGTGTTTGTGTGTGTGTGTCTGTCTGTATAGAGATCAATGCTTTTTAGGGTAGTCACACTATATTCAATTCGAATGCTTTACTTTGGTAAGGCTGCTGATGTCATCCACCTAGAAATACACCTCTGGGAAGAATGTAGCCCAGTAATCTCCGTAGCATGTGCCATAACTGTGCACTGCTGTAGTGTGATATAGAACACTGGCAGGGTTCTATTCCCACCCACGGCAGTTCTCGATGTTATGTGTGTGTTTCAATGTCTGTGTAGGGAGCAATGCATTTTTGACTAATCATGCTCAGTACATTTCAAATGCCCTACTTTGGCAATCCTGCTGATGTCATCCAATGTGAAATATACCTTTGGGGAAGGAGTTCTCCAGTAATCCCCATGGTGCATCTTATAACAGCTGCATGCTGTAGTGTGATATAGACCTCTGTTAGGGGTTCTATACCCACACATGTCGGTTGTGGATGTTTTGTGTGTGTGTCAATGTCTGTGTAGGGAGCAGTGCATTTTAGCCTAGCCACACTCACTACAATTCAAATGCCCTACTTTGGTAATTCTGCTGATGTCATCCAATGTGAAATACATCTTTGGGGAAGGAGTACTCCAGTAATCTCCATGGCATGTACTATAACTGTGTACTGCTATAGTGTAATAAAATAGTTAGGTAGGAGTTTTAATCACAGACATGACATGTGTGTCTGTGTTTGTAACTCATATTCTGTGCGGAGGTGGTTGTGAATGTGTAACAACTGGGCCCAATGTGGAGTGGGTTTTGCAAATTGCTTATATGGTGGCCCTAGTATATATCACAATGTCCACCATACAGGGATAAAAGATGTGAAATAACTGAGAGGCTGGTGTGCAGATCCATACCCATACATGTGATATCAAGGCCAGGCAAACAAAGTTAGCAACCCTAGTATTAGCCAGAAAATACTCTCAACCCATGTCTCATACACACACACACACACACACACACACACACACACACACACACACACACACACACACACTTGCCTAGGCAACAGCAGCTATGTTGGTAGTACACTGCATATTGCCCACTGATAGTAACTATGGAGTGATTGCAGTGGCCTACAGAGGCTATGGCACCCTGTTCATTTGTCCAATAGGCACGTACATGCAGACAGTGCACCTTCCCCATGTTCCCCACTGGACACCTGCAACACCTGTAGTGCCATCAAATGTGACCCACAAAGGACATACCATGCATGAAAACATGCCTGTATGGACAGATGCCACTGACACCAGGGAATGCCGTTAACATTCTATCAATGTAGGTGCAGGGTAAATCTGCTGTCCATTACCAGTTCCTGTCACATGAGGCCAGGACTGGCACATCTGATGACAATCTGTGTACACAACAAGGGCCAGACACCCCAGGTACAGTTCCACATGTCACTGTACATGCATGTGGGAGGTGTGCACATCACAGACACCATCCATATCAGGGACTAAGGAACACGTACATGGCAAGCAATGCACAGCATTGCCCACATGCAATAGTCACCCAGGTGACTGGATGGTGAATACAATACCCACCTGTGTGGGCAAATCCAAAAACTACAACCCTGGCCACAATGCAGACCATTGTCATGTGGCCTGATGCCAAGGTGTACCCATTACCTAGCCTTGTATAGCCATCTGGCACAGTTGACCACTACACACCCGTGAATCAATGCACCCATGCTTGTTAGTACTGGTACCCTGTGTGCATCTGAGTGTATGTGTGTGTGTGTGTGTGTGTGTGTGTGTGTGTGTGTGTGTGTGTGTGTGTGTGTGTGTGTGTGTGTGTGTGTGTGTGCGTGTGTGCATGTGTGCGTGTGTGTGTGTGTGCGTGTGTGTGTGTGTGTTTTATGATGCTTATGTTCACATTCACACTCAATACAACCCCCATTAGCATACTGAAGCATGCTGTCTGATGTCAGACACCTCCCCATACCCTTTGCCCATATAACCTCGGTATGACCCCTGTAGTGCATGTGATAGCTGCACACTAATGTGTTGTGGCAATCTCACTAGGGATTGGTTGTATTCCTGGCCCTGCCAAGTGTGTCAATGTGTGTGCATCCCTGTGAGAATGTGGCTGTGTTGACACTAGCACCTGTTCATGCGGACAGGCACATGTACTACACCTACCGTATAGCTACCATATCCATGTTGCAGATGTCACTCACCATCACATATACGTTCTGAGGGCTCCACAACATGTAACCTATGTGGTGCATTCAATAACTGCATAGAAATGTGATAGCACTCCATAGTCGTCAGGGGTTTGCTACCCTGTGCTGGTAGGTGTGTGACACAAACATGCTTAGGTTTTACTCTCCCACCCCTCCCTGACTTGTCTTTGTCTCTGTCTGCCTCTCTCACTCCCTCTCTAGTGGATGTGGAGACCTACACCTGCTTTGCTTAGGCAGCAGCATGTGTATTTTAAGTGATGCTCATGATCAGCTGATAGCCTCTGCATGAATTGCAGCCCTCCCCTAGCTGATTGCATGTGAAACAGCTGTGGTAACATTCCCATAGCCAATTGCATGGAAACACACTCCAATATCTAGGAACATCATGTTGGTGTTGGGCCTTTTCATGCACTGTGAGCAGGAACTCGATCTGTTGTTTGGCAAACAGCATCTCAGATGGATTGTGGATTTACCTCTAACAACATACACTGTGGAAACAGGACAACACACAGGAGGGGGATGTGCCTGACCTGACTACAGACTGTAAGTGCTGCTATACTGCATTTGGAGTAATGTTGGTTTAACAGTGTGTGTGTGTGGATATGGCTGTCCTACATGCAATACCTGCCATGTCAGTTCTGTTTATGAGGAATCCCCATCTCTAGGGTCATCTGCAGACTGGGCAGTGTGTGTGGTGCCTTTGTTTTCATGTGTTGCCCACAGAGAATCTATCTGTGAACTGCAGAAGGTAGTGTGAGGATTGCAGTCTGTAGATGATGAAAGCCATGACAGTTACTGACTTCATATCCCTCATAGGACATATGTTGCAACAAACCCTGTTACAACAGTAAATGTATGAGGTTATCACAGCAACATGTCATTATTGGCCCTGTGTCTATGTTTTCAACCACAACTCTGTCAACCTTTGTACATATGTCATGCATTAAGAGGTGCATATGTGCTGTACACCATAATTAGTGTCATCATATCTGATAACAAGCCAGTGAGATGTCAGACTGCTACACATGTTATGTACAGTAGGGGTTATAGTTGATGACATAACCTGGACATTCTGTGGTTGTTTGTACAGTACTGAGGTCTGTGTACTTATGGTGAATGTCAACAGAGTGTGTATTGTTAATATGTACTTTGGCCTGTGTACAGACTGTGGTAGATGTCATTGTTCTAGGTCCCGTCCTATCTGATGTTGCATGCTGCTTCACTGTATGTTACCGTATTGGCTTACATGTTTGTAGGGCCATACACATACATGTCCCATACCACAGACAGGCATCAGACCACACTGTGTAGTGGCTCAGTATATGTAGGGTTAGTCTGTGAGTGGCACATATGAGGATGGTCTTGAACAGATAGTCCATATACTGTAATATTATGCTAGCTTACCATATGTGGCTGTGGCTGTGTTCATATTAGTTGTGGTTATGCACTTTCATACAGGTGTATCTTACCCTGTGCTGTGACATGCCTGTAGAGCCTGCTATATATGCTGGTACATGTGCATTCTCCCATAGGAGATGTAGGCCAGTGTTGAGCCAGTCTGCCTGTAGCCTGCACCGTGCATTGTTACATGCCTAGCAACTTAATGTACTTACCCATTGAGATGTCATGTACAGATCCTTGCCGGATGTACTGCTGCCTGGCCTCCCTTAACAGTCATGTATGTCAGACAGAGCAGTGGGATGCTGTACAGATGTATGTCAATATCTAGTGGGTAGTATGTGGACATGGTATGCCTGTACCAGCAGTTATTATGCATCAGGACAGACAGGAGTGTGTGAATGCATAATCTATGAGGGCAAATGTATACCAGTCATTATGAGTTATACCCATTTACATGGCTGTTAACATCCAAATTGTCAGGCTTGGTACACATGTTTTGCACTAAGGGGTTATGTGTATACCTCTGGACTGTACAGAGTGTGTCAGAATGTTCACATATATTGGCCAATATCTCTGCTGCAGTCCACAGGAGCATTATGTGCTAGCAGCGGTACTGTACTATGATGTCCTTAGGATGTCTGTCAATAGCCAATGGCGCACATGTGAAAAGCAGATGTGACCTCTCACACACACCATGTATGTGAAGACAATCCCTATTACAATAGCAATAGTCTACTAATATACCTGCTATACATACCTGACATCCCCTTGCACTATGAAGTTGGGACTATAGGGGCTGAGATAGGGTTACACTCCATGTTAAGGACATATGGTGAAAATATATGTACATATAATTATCCAGATATCTATATATATAATTACATATATACATATTGACATATATAGATGGGTATGTATATGTACATAGATATACATATACACACCCAGATATATACATATACAGAGCAATATATGTCTACACATATACAGATAGTGATACATATGCACATATACGTATGGATATCTACAGATATATTGACAGTAGTAGGTATATCAGAATAGATATGCATGCACAAATAGTTATAGATATTTACATATATACCAGCATAACTAGGCATATCTGTACACAGAGGATGTGCACACATATATAGCTATATACACATATATCTATATGTACATATTCCTATATATACACATATGTATATATACATATATGTGTGTATATATATATATATATATGTGTGTACATACAAAGAGATGTACACATGGCCATATATATGTAGCACTATACAGATGTGTATACATATGTATGAGTATACATTTGTTTGTACATGTAGACATATATAGACCTATTATATGTATACAACCATATTCCTGTCATGAGTAAACGTCACTGTTGTGTATACCCTCCCACATGTATCTCACCATATGTATCTGCTATGTGCACATTATGATAAAACAACATATGTGATGCAACAGTCATATTAATAACAAGGACTACACAAGTTAGGAACTACAGGCAAATGTTCAATACTACTCAATATGTGTATTGACAGCTATATTGGTAAAACAACAGTAGTCTTCATAGTATTCATGGAGTAATGGTTAAGTGTTGTGACTTCAGTATAAAAATTCATGGGTTCAAGACCTGCAAGGGCTGTTAATTTTGTTGCTGGGCAGGACAAGGGCTGTCAGATGCAGAGTGGTTAAGGCAGTTTTGAGCATCTTTAAGTGAGTTTGCAGGGGTTTGAGTGAAGCTAAGTGGTACAAAGCTATGGTTAAACATACAAGCACTTACACAGTGTAGGCAGCGCTTACCAGTGTGGAAATCAGCTTAGCTGTTATATTGCAGCAATGCTGATATTTGCTAAGCATAGCTTAGCTCTGGTAACCAGGACACACAACCTAGTCTGATAACCTGTAATAAGTGTATGTAATGCCATGTACAATACATGCACCTATGTGCTGGCATTACAGTAGCAAGGGGTGTGAGTGTCATGTGTGGGACAGAGACATATATGAGGCCTGTACAGCATTGTTATCCATGTGAATGTGTTACATACAGGTGAAGTAGCCCATGGTATGTGCTATCACACTGGCATGTAGTGTATCATGGCAGCACTATTGCTGACAGTGCTAACCCACGCAAGAGCAGAATGCTTAATGTAGTACTAACAACAGGCACATCTGTGAGCATGGCTGAACATCGAGGCCTCCCTTTTGTATCCCTGGTGTGTGAGCTGTGTCACAGTATATACCCCTTACTGGTTTGTCAACACACTCATGCTACTGCATAGCTACCTGCCAAGCTGATGACTGTCAGTCCCTGTACAGATGTGTAGATGGCAGGTATCCAGCTGGGATATGTACAGGCAACCTATACTTGATTGAAGCCCTACTGCATGTGTGGCATGTGCATGAGATGCATATCCCTGTAGTACCAATGTTCGGGTATACTATGGGTTGTATCACAGTTGTGGCCAATGTGTGATGGTGGGTATGGCAGAGTGTCATAATGGGTTTCAGGGAGTACAATATCCAGTGTGGGATGTGGGTGCTGTGTATATTGTTATTACACCAAGGTACACCAGGTATAAGTTCCCTGTACCACGTTATGGTTACCACTGTCATCATCAGTCATACAGGTAACTGTTACCACAATCCAAGCCAGTTATGCATGTGATGAGTGCAGCCTACCTGTAACACATTGGAAACACGGTCAAGTTAGTTAGCAGTGATAGGCCCTGGTATCTGAGATATGTGTCTGGCTGCTATGTGTCTGTAAATGTGTATATGACGGTATGTCACACTATGTATCATCCAAATACACCCATTACATCCCCCATTAGCATGCTGTACATGTCAGGGGATGTTCTGCATGTACCATGTAACCTGGGACACACATCACCCTAAATGCTGTGTGGTGTGTGCAATGTAAGCCACACACATCAGTATCATGACATAGCTAGGTAGGGGTCTAGTCCCACTGTTGGCAAGTAACAGTGTGAGTGTATGTGGATGATTCTACATCAGGTTGCAGGGTATACATGCCTCAGCAGACCTCCTGTCCATGTAGCACAGGCAATAACTGGTATAGTAACCTGTGAAATATGTTTGACTGTACCTCAGATATGTCACAGCCATGGTGTCAGCACAGTGACATACCCCATTGTGGAATATGACTGGAGACCATCCTTGGGCTGACACATGTATACCTACAACACAAATGGATAACATTATAGGGACTGCAATCAACCAGTGTTACTAACAGTTATAAGGCATCATTGCTGGACAGCTATACTACCTTCCAAATATGCCTCACACTCTACTCCCTACAACATGTCACACTGCAGTACTGTGGTACACTGTTGTACAGTCACCGTGTGCATCACAACCATATCAGCCTGTCCCTGCATTGATGGTATGGATGACAGGGATGGGGTAAAGGTATCTTCATATGCACAGGGTATGGTATTGGTTTGCCAGAGGCTGAGGGTGGGCCATACATTTGACACCATGTGTGTGGGTGAGTGGTGTACTCTGGGGAGCTGGCCAAGGTGATGTGGTGTGTGTAGGTATGGGGTTGCCCTAGGTGTGTTTCCATAGTGTGTGGGTATGCATGCACACAGTTTTGCCATGTGACTGCCCTACACAGGTGTTTATGGACAGCTGCAGACCATACCTGGCAGGGTGTGCAGTTCACTGCCTCTGGCCAGGGACATGTGGACTGTGCCTGCCAGGGGTTCCACGGGCACATCCAGGCATAAGCCTCGATGTGCTACTCTTACCTGCTGATAACATTTGTCCACTGGTACCAGGTCCCTCCTGGGACTGGCCAGGACCACGTGCATGTGGCCTGCTGTGGTGTGGTGTGGACAGCACACCCCCACACTGCTGGGGCTACTACTGCCACTATGGAAGCCGTTTGGTGTCCTGGCATGTCCACGTTGACTACCAGCTGTTGGCGTTGCTGGCCTACGTCCATGTGGACGTCACCACACTCCCACCACACATTCAAGCACGGACAGACCATGGTTGATGAGGGCCATCATCACACCAGACCGTCTATCTGTGAACTCAGTTAATCCATGGATGGCACCAGCCATTTCACGGGCATTGTCATTTAAAGATTTGAGAACAGCCCTCTGCAGTCTCAGGAATTGTCTGTGGTAATGTTCTATACGTGCCTGTGCTGCCATGACAGCCTGAAAAATACTTCTGCTGGTAGCAGCTATGTCGCCTCTGCCAGGGGCATGATGTCCAGTGGCTCTACCACGAGCACCCTGGGACATCTGCCTATGTGGTGGCCTGCAAGATATCTGGCTATGCCTGCTGTGACCAGACACAGTAGGCATGGTTACCACACTTTCCTGTGCACTGCCACTGAACGCCAGCTGTCCCTCCACTATGGCCACTGGTGATGGGGTGCATATAGGCACTGAAACTGTGTGCAAGGTGGGGTGGCTCAAAGGGGGATGTCAAATGTTGGAGCAGTGTTGGCCCCTGACAACCCCGCCTGTGCCTCAACATTATTATCATCATCATCGGTTTCTGCATAGACACCTACATCTGATTGCATGCAGGAGGGACCCTGAACCACCTCATCACCTGTGGGGGAAAACAATAAATGCACTTTAAAACCTGTACAGCATTGCCTAACAGTACACACACACACACACACACACACACACACACACACACACACACGCACACACCTCTGTAATACCTACCTGTCCATCGCTTTAAAGACAGTCCCACGTATATGTCCATGTGTTACGCCATCCTGCATCACACTTGTTAACGTGCACACATTGATACCACTCATTAACATCACAGTCCTCTAAATGCCCACACAAGCAGCCACAACACAAGGCATGTTGCTACTTTACCTGCCTGACCTATGTGTAGTGGATTTACATGGTCTCACTGCTGTCATTTGGTATGCACCCTCTGTATGTGCAGAAATGATGTGCATGGCCCCTATATGTGTGGGCTACTATGTTGTATCCATAATATCTCCCACTGGTGTGTCGTGTATGTAATGCTCAGTACATGCCAGTTATGCTGCTCCATTAGCCCATCATGTGACAACTGTAATAGTTGGATACACTTCCTGGTGTTGACTAATACTTCCCCATTGCATCTGTAGAGCTGCATACATGGGTTGTAGGTGACCTCTCTGCTGACTGCGATATTAAGTGTGTACCTGGAGTCTACCTTCCCTCTGGATGCCTGTTCCATGCTACAGACCATATTATACTATTTGCTGTCCTGTGATTACACACATGACAGGTATTCCTGGTGTGTAATGTGGCAGTCCATGTCCATGTACTGCATGGTCCCAAAGGGAGGAACAGCTGTATGAACACCCCAGAATCTCACATGTGCATACATGGCCACCCACACAAACACACACATGCACACACAAATCCTATATGCATCTACCTCCCTCCACTTCAGAGTGACCCTGCAGGCAAACTAACTAACCACCAGGATGCACGCACACACACACACACACACACACACACACACACACACACACACACACACACAAACACACACAGGTGAGGTTGCACAATGATAGTACACACAGTCCTCCTATTACCCATCGGCTAACATGCAGAACATATGGTACAGAACAGCATGCAGTTCAGCTATAGTCAATCCATGCTAGCAATGGTATTCATGTATGTGATGCATGTGCTGTGTCACTAGGTGATGCCCCTTCCCCTGGATACCACTGCACCCATGTACACAGTATTGCTGTGCACCTGTTCTGCACTCTACCATGTAGTGTGCACCACAACTCACAGGTGTACAACCCATTGTGGAATGTGTAGTGCTGTGTCAGTTATGTCAGCTTTACTTCTCACAGCCCGTATGTTTTTCAGCAACACATACCTGGCATGGTATGTGGACAGTTGTCATTGGTGAATGCCTGATGCCTGATTTACAGCTGTCTACATCAACAGACCATGTATGACCACTGCAATACTCTTACACTGACAACCATCAGAGCATACCATGGCTATGTGGGGTATACACACCGTTATTGATTTTACACACACATCCTTGATCTGCCATGGGACCATATCACTGCATATCTTAGCAGTACACAAGCCCAGTATGTGACATATGTCCTGTACTTTCACATGCAGTGTCTACAGATTGTGTTAGGTGTGCGGCTGCTGACCACAATGCATACACACCATGTGGCATATGTGCACATCCTTATCATAATAGTTTATCACAACTCTTGTTGTGTGTACTACAGCAGTCAATGCTGTTGGCAGGGGTATACCAGCGTAGGCCATCTGTATTTTCCAGTGTATGTTCGGTCTGCCTTACACATGTCCCCCTATTCTGCATTATTGCAAGGTCTACTCATGTGCACATCCCATGGTGTTCACACACTGCCATCACTATTGCTGTGTGGGTAGGGTTATGGCTGCCACAGGTCCTGAACCTAACTATGTGCAGATGGAGCCATTCCTACCATCCTTAGGATCCCTTCTGCAGTGCACTGGTATGTCATGCTGAGCCCCCCCCTTCAGCTTTTCTTAAGCTTTTATGCAGATGCATGACAAGTAAGCCCTACACATGTGTGTCACTTTGCAATGTCCCATACACTGAACACCACATGTTGCAGCCTAGACCCAGCTGATAATGTGGACTAGTGTAATGCCTTATGCCACAGTGTATCTATGCAGCAGTTGCATTTGTCCTACAAGTATATACACTCTTGTTGCACTGTATATGGGTGTTGTTCAGAACATGTCACTACTGTAGGCCATGTCTACCACCAGTATGTTACTCCCTGTGGACACATTCTGCAATGACAAGATGTTAGTTATCATGCAGGTGTCTGACATACCCTTCCAATACCCTATCATGGTCACCCCTGAGAGACCGTGCATTTCACAGCAACAATGCATGCACATGTACAGCATGCATTCAGGGTAGGTGTGTTAGATGTGTGCATAGAATATATCATCACCATTACATGCCCGGTGTGTTGGCAAACATCTACATAACACATACTCACTAGCTACAGGCTGCTGCCTTGTTGGTATCCCAGAGGGACCTACATAAGAGGGTGAGAGTTGTAATGTCAGTGGCCACACCTGTGGCAGTGCTACAGGCTGGGTGCAGTATTACCATACATCAACGGTACATTCCCACGATACTACCACATCTGGACATCTGTTTATCACTACAATGCAGCAACACAATATATCTATGACATGTCAGATATGCATGATCTACCTGTACCAATTTGGATATTTACACAACAGTGGTCTACTGATGTGCCCTGTGTCCTTACTTGCATGCTCCTCGACCAGTGTGTGGGTGACACCCACCTCCATGAAGGTGTCCAGTGGTTGCTGGTGGTCTGGAAGGGCAGGTGCCATGAGGCTGGCCAGGAGCTCCTCCACACGTGTCAGGGGGGATGGATGGCATGGCCACCCCATGGTGAGGTGATCCCCTGGACTGCAGTAGCATGCCAATGGGCATTGCGAACCAGGTCAGCACAATGATGCCGGACCTGCTCATAACTGTAGTTGTGCAGTCCGACATCATTGACCGCACCTGCTGCTCATGTGTGTACCTGCCAAACAGCAGTAGATAGTGCTGGATCATGTTTGCTATCAACATATCATTCTCAGCATCGGAATAGATGGGCAACCATGCATGTGCCATCTTGGCTGAAAGACATAAAGATGGAAACAGATCTGAGCAACTCATATGGCAAGGTTACCACAGTTCGTAATACACATCTCTGTCACCCCCCCCCCCACAATATCAGCTTCAACAGACTGTACACACAACTCATTAGGTATGGCTACAGCTTAACTACTGGTTGGACAGATATTGTATTGTACCACACCTTCTGCTATGTGATTATAACCATGTCCCCTGTGTGGACACTATCATTGCTGGCCTGTTACAGACTATTCGCCTGCATGCCATTTTCAGGGCCACTGTGGTTACATATATGCCAGTGGTATGGCTGCTCTGAGATTGCTGCACATCTGACGTTCTGTGTTATTGAGGATACATATGCATGCTGTTGGACATGTACCAGGATTGTGTAGACTATTACTACTAACATATGTTCTATAACAGTGACACAATAACATGTATATGTTCTATTGGCCAGCAGATCCACCTCTCCACATCCATCTGCCCATGATACCTGGCCACATCACATGTGTGTCCCAACCTGGGCCTCCTCATGTACTGTTACAGAAATACCATCAGGTGGAACCACCCAGGGGATGTCCCCCCCTCAGGGCACACACAGACATGCTCCTGTCCCCTGAGCTCAGGTCTAGTGTCTGTTCCATACCGGGCTCCACAAACACATGAGGGATGTGTTACATCAGTCTGAGGCACCCAGTACACATTCACAGGGTCAACATGCTCCTCCTGCTCAGCCACCTGACCAGGCACATCAGGATATGGACTGCTGCTGTGAGTAGCAGTGGGTGGGAGGCTTTTTCCCATTGTGCCCATATTGGGGGCCATGGGGCATCCACATCAATGTCCACACACACCATCCATGGTCTTTACCCACAACATGTGTCACATACCACCTCTGTAGACTGTCCTCTATATATACCAATCCTGACCACCTCCACATGTGTACCTGCCATACTTCCCCATATTCCCATTGCATACTTCACAGATGGGGGCAATGTGGTGCCAACAAGGGGCTAACGTGACATACCCATCCATGGTGCACACACTGTCAGCTGTAGATATCTGTGTGTATTGCTATGTGTGCTGCTGCCTCACACATGGCATGCATCACTGTGGTAGTAATATAGGGGACATGTCTTTACATACATACATGTTTGTATGTGTGTTTTTATATATGTAGACATGTACATATAGATATATATCTTTATATGTGTAGATGGTTACCTATAACAAAATCGAAGTTACGAAACTTCGAATACCATATGTTCAACACCATATGACTGAAGTTCAATAACTTCGAAATTCAAAAAAATAAATAAAATGAAGAAAGCGTACCCTGATGGGTTAAAGCAGGGGGACAAGGCCCCCTGCACCCCCACACACCCCCGCTACTTAAAAATACCAACTCCGAGATAGCACTTTAATGAACTACGGTATGGAAAGGGAAGATTTCCCTTTCCTACATTCTAGCATGATCTCGGAGTTGATATATTTAAGTAGGGGGTTGTGGGGGGCGCAGGGGTTTGCCCCCCTGCCTACACCCTTTACTTTTTATTTATTTTTTTAATGCTTATTTTGAACAGTTTGAATTTTCAATTGTTCGATCATTAAAGGTCTACCTCTAGAGATTCAAACAAGTAAAAATTCAATGATCCAATAGGAACCCATGTGTAGATATATGTGATGTTGTATATATGTGCACATATATAAAATGTCTACACATGGGTATATGTATATTTCTGGACATACATGCTGATATACATATATATATATATATATATATATATATATCTTTATATATTATATATGTGACATATGTACACATATGCATAGGTTCATAGGTTTGTACTAGGCTATCGGCCCTAGGGCTTATGCAAGCCTAGACATAACAATTCCCTGGATATTTCTTCCCACAATATTTACTTCCCTGGACCCCTGTCTAGCAGGGCGACTGAAGTGATCCCCGGATTGAATTTCCTATCTCCCATCCAATCATCAAGGTTCCTTTTGAAGAGGGCCAAAGAGACGCTCTGCTTGACATGTATGGGCAGTCTATTCCAGAGTATGGAGAGTCTCTGAGTCAGAAACCTATCCTTCCAGCATGTTTTATTCATTGTGATGACAAGGTTTAGATTCCTAGAGCATGTGGCTCTGAGGGATTGGGATTTCTTTAAGTGGAGCATGTCCAACACCTCAGGGATTGACATGGCCTTGTATGTTAAGCAGAAATCGCCTCTGAGTAGACGATATGCCACAGAGTATAGCTGGAGTTATTTTAGACAGTTAGCATATGGCATCTGCTTTAGGCCTGTGATTCTTTTAGTGAGGTATTTCTGCAGCCTTTCCAGCTGTTGCAGATGTCTTGTGAGGTACATACCAAATGGGGCATTATACTCTATAATGGGTCTAATGAGGGTTGAGTACAGTGGGTTAATGACCTCCTTTTCTCTGGATGAAAAGCCCTTAGTGATGAGGTGTGCCACATAGAAGGATGTCCTGACTGTTGTGGCGATGTGGTTATTGAAGGTGAGACCACTGTCCACCTGTGTCCCTAAGTCTCTCATCACACTTTCGATGTTTAGTGTACTGCCACCTATGTGGTAATTCATGGGTGCATGTTTTTTTCCAAAGGGGATAACTACACATTTCTAGGCATTATGCTTGAGCCCATGGCTCTGGCACCATTAGGGTTGCCACCTTTCTACTGTGCCATTTCCTGACAAACAAGCCCCGCCCCATGCACAATCAAGCCACACCCATTCCTTTTAATAGCCACACCCCTTTACTCCACCCTTCAGCATAAGTCTTTAATATCACATACAGTTACCAATAAGTAGAAAAATCTCCGACGAGTCAAAAAGTAAATAAAAAAACTTTATTAAGCAATACTTCAAAAGGTTCACTACATACAACAGTACATCACACACAAGCATGGGAAAACTAAGCCCAAGTCTCATATCACTGGTAGTACTAAAATGGAAATACAATTAGATATTAAAAACACCAGTTCATTCAAAGCAGTACATTAAGGGTTCACCACACACAATAGTAAAAGAAAAGCAACTGTTTAAAGTATCTTCAGTTTTGCTAGAAATCATTGCTTATACTTGAAGCTGTATTTGGCATTTGATCTAGCAGCCTCAAGTAATGGCTGGTTATTTCTCACAAATGAATAAAATTGAACAACTCATGTTAAAGTTTAGCTTGACCTGCAACTCGGCCTTCACAAGTGACACAAGCATTCTATTTCTTACATCAGTCCACATTCCCCATAAGTGAACACCGTTTCCACAAAGCTATTGCTGGGGGGGATTGAAAGAGCAAACTGCACCAGTCTGTAAAGTGGCTTGCAGTCTGGAGCTTTACTAAAAAAAGTCACCCAGTGATCACTTACAGATGCCTCTGTCATCTGTAACAGGGCTGGCAATGCAGCAGTTAAAGTACAGTAGTCTGAGTAAAGTGCTTCAATGTCCACATCCAATTTGAAGAGGTCTGCAACTGCATGAGTTCTGGCCAAGTTACAGGATGTTGGAGGCTGAGGACCTGCATAGCTTTAAAGGGACTATTATCATAGTCAAACCACTTCTGTAGGTAACAAAGTGCTTTACTGTAAAAATCACAGAAGGTCCTACAGACCTGCTGTCGCGACAGCTGGAGTAAAGTGCTGTAAGGCAGATGAAACTTTAGTACCAAAGAACTGGTCATCTAGCCTTCTCTGCAACTCATCTTTTAGACTTTTCATCACGGTGTACAACTCTGGAGCAGAGAGTGTTACTTTCAAGTTTTGCTATAGACTTGTGGAATACCTGCAGGATGTAGTGCATGAAATGTATGTAGCACTCTGCCTCAGACACATTCCCACTGATGCCATCCTCATCGGCCTCCACAAATTTCCAGATAAGGGGGTGACAGTCCTCAGGCCCTTGACTAATGAAATAACTTTTAATAGCAGGCCAACATTCTACCAGCCTTGCCACAGCTGGGAACAAAGACAGCCACCTTGTTACAACATGTTGCATTATTTCCTTAAAGTCCTGGTCTAGGAAAGAATAGAAGCCTTTCAACAGTGCCATTTTTTTAGCAGATGCTGAAAACTCACTATGTATTTTCAAAACCAGAGTCTCCACATCAAACTTTGCAAGGGCCTTGCTTGCATGCTTGGCACAGTTATGTATTACATGGCATAAACAGTTTGCTGCAATGATGTGAGGCACCTCAGATTTCAAACTTTTAAAAACAGACCTGTGCTTTCCATAATTGACTGAGGCATTGTCTGCAGCATAGCTAGCAATGTTTTGTACTTTGAGTCCTTTATGCACAAGGATGTCCTTTATTCTAGTAAAGATACATTCAGAACTTTCGTTATGATCCTCAAGGAGTTTCTGTTGTGTGCCATGGGTGTGAGTAAAGTACTGAATAACTAAAGGGAACATTTTTCTGTTCCCTTTATTGGATGCATCTGATCCCACTGAGAAATAGGAATTGCCAAGTTCCTGCAGAAGGAGCTCCTCTGAATGAGGTGCAAGAACATTCATGACAATACTCTCAGATTTTGTCTTCCCACAGGTGAATTTCGAAGCCAAAGTAGAATCAGGGAAGACTGTTGGTGCCAGCTTACCTCCACAATCTATGGATACATATGAGTGACCATGTTTCACTCCATGATAGACTGCTGTCACTTCAGCTGCAGTGACTTTGGAAGCTTCACTGGTTACACTACGTGGCTGAATAAACTTGGTCATTATGAGGTTCTGCCTCTGGAGCTGAAGGCTTTGATGATGTTTGTCTGACTTCTGATGGCTTTTCAATGCCTTTTCCCCATCCCATTTTACAGTAAAAGTTGTTCCACAGGATGTGCACTTTGCCATGGCATCTGCATTTGGAACAGGTCGCACCCATGAGTAGTTTTGCTCCCACACCTTATTATAACTGCAGAAAAACATCTTAGGAGACACGCTTTCAGCCTCTTCTTGATGATCCATTGACCTTTTCCTGAACATGATTCCTGTAGGATCCTTGCTCAACACTACAATAAACCAAAACAGCTATTAATAGAAAATCAAAACACTTGTGACCAACACCAGTGCCTGGTGGGGCCTGTGTCAGTCAGTAGCCACTAGCCAGAGTTCACATTCACATGTGAATCTCCAGACTTTCACACCCTAGTAATACCAAGTTGGTATAGGGAAAAAAAATGAGACTCCTCATGAAAAATTACAGTGAAGGTAAAGCAATGAAAGGCAGAAGCAACTCCTGTCTGAGGGACTTGCAGCTGTTATACATGAACCTGGTGTGACAGCAGAATATGCATAGAAGGCATTCAACTGTGTGTAAAACACATGGGTCAGACACTACAGCAATGCACCAAATTAAGACCCTCTACTTTTATGTAGAACCTAGTGCAAACGTTATCCAGCTGAGTCTGAACACAGCAAGAAAGTTCAGGCATACTGTGGACTGACAAGATACACCCTAGAAAGACACCCTAGGAAGAAACACAGGTCAAGGTAAACATCACGGTGATGATAGACTAGAAAAGACAGTTCTACAGTCCAAGCATCTTATACAAATCATGTAATCATATATTCACTGTAACATCAAATGAGCTAAGCTTTGGTATAGACGGTATACCCTAGAAAACACAGATAAAAGGTAAACAGTTGTGATGACAAACTAGACAAAAAGCTACATTTAAGCCTCACTATACTACGAAGACTGTACACCCTAGAAAGACACCCTAGGAAGAAACACAGGTCAAGGTAAACATCACGGTGATGACAGACTAGAAAGACAGATCTACAGTCCAAGCATCTTATACAAATCATGAAGTCATTATACATTCACTGCAACCAAGTCCAAAACCAGATTAGAAACTGTTCTAGTTAATCACCACATGTTGAACATCTAGATAGTTACACACATCTTGTCACCATCAATGAATGAGATAGTGCCAGCACAGCTAGTGAATTAATATAAATTTAATATTTAAAAATTCACTAGTAGCTGTGCTGGCAATATTTCATTCCCCTTGTCACACTAATCTTTGAAAATCTACCTTAATTCCAAAGAATTAATCCATTAAAAAATCCACTTACCTCTAGAAAATCAGCAGCAGGGCTACTAAAACAAGCTCTCAGCAGCAGAAGAGAACAGGCAGCTAAAGGGCCAGCAAGCAGGGGAACACACCACCACCCAGTCCACAGCACTTCTCCTCCAGCAAGCAAGGCAAGCAGCAGGGCTAAGGCAATCCTTCCAGGCAGCAGGGCTTCCAGGCAGGGCTTCCAGGCAGGCAGGGCTTCCAGGCTGGCAGGGCTTCCAGGCAGGGCTTCCAGGCGGCAGGCAATCCACTGAAGACGATGTCCAAGGCTCCAAGCAAGAATTTCAGATCTTAAGCAGCACCCTTTGTACTACAAAAGTAAAAGGTAAAAACTTAAGCTGAAGCGCCGCTTTATATTCTTAAATTTTCGCGGGCTTTGCAGGGCTTTGACTACTAACTCTACATGTTGATTGGCTGCTTGCTGCATGAGCCTCATCTGCAGCAAGCAGCCAATCAACGAGAGTCCAAGACGGGAATGTTTTTTTTTTTTTTTTTTTTAATACGCGCTGACGAGCCTGACGTCGCTATTTCCGGACTCTGAGTACAAGAACCGGAGAACCGGAGTGCCCTACTGATTTCCGGGCACTCCGGAAAAAAAACGGAGGGGTGGCAACGCTAGGCACCAAGCATCTGCTTCTGTAAGGCCCTTTTGTAGAATATCCACATCATTTGGGGATTCGATAATGGCTCCCAGTTTGCAGTCATGTGTGCACTTTATTAGCCAGAGTCCCTTAGTGTTGGCCTGTACTTCAGAGAAGTAGATGCCAAATAAGAACAGTCCCAGGACTAAACCCTGAGGTACTCCACTTGTCACTTGTCTGGAGCTGGATTTGGAGTTGGCTACTTTTACAGTATGGGTTCTGTCAGTAAGTCAGTTGGCAACCCATCGAGTGAATTATGGATTTATGCTCAGCTTAGTAAGTTTATCTATGATTCCAGAGTGGGGGATGGTGTTGAAGGCCTTGGCGAGGTCCAGATAAGCTGTGTGGATTGCCTTACCCTCATCCACAGCTCTGGAGACTGATTAGAAGAAGTCAATCAGGTTCAGGAGACAAGATCGGCCCTTCAAAAACCCAAACCCAAACTGTGTGGGGTCCAGTGTTTGAAGGTTGCCAATGTCTTTGTTTATAAGTTCCATGATAATGCGTTCCATGCCCTTACAGGTCAGGCTCATCAGACTGATGGGACGGTAGTTCCTAGGATCCAAGGTGGATCCCCCCCTTGTGGAGTGGGATAACTATAGCTGTGCACCACTCGGTGGGCACGAAGCCTGAGGTGAGGCTATGATTAAACATAACATTTAGGTGAGGTGCCAGTTCATTTTGTAGTTCATGTAGTACACAGCCCGGGATGTCATCTGGTCCCATAGATGCTGTATTCCTAGCTTTGGAGAGTGTGGTTTCTACCTGTGTGGCCATGATTACTGGAATTTGGCCATCATTTGGTATTGAGATGGCCCCTTTAGGGGGTGAGAGGGGAATGACGTTGGCACTAAATCGATCTGCCAGGATATTGGCAATATCCTTAGGATCAGTATATTTAATGCCATTCTGTTGTAGCTCAGGGCAGATCTGAGTATTGCCGTTTAGATTCTTGACATAACTATAGAATGCCTTGTGGTTGTCCTTGGAATCTTTGGCAATTGTATTTTCATAACTAGCTTTTGAGGTTTTATGAGGGATCTCAGCTTCTTACTGAGGCTGGTAAGGGAGTTTTTTGCATCCTGGGATTTTCCTCTTTTCTGCAACAGTTTCTTCCTTCTGTTTTATAGTTTGTTCATAGAAGGGTCCACCAGATTGGCTTCCTTTTTTTGGAGGAGAGCATCTTGGTTCTATTTGGGATGGCACGATTCATGCACGAGTGGATGTGCTTGTACAGTGCCTTAGTGTAGGATTCAGCAGTCGAACTTTCAGATCCCGTCTGCATGGTGTCATGAAGTTTGTCACTTCTGTCTTGAGTAGCATGAAGTTGGCTTTGGAGAAGTTTTTTTATGGAGGTTTCCTTACTCGGGGGTGGGATGTGGATGTCAAGGATGATTTGCTTATGGTCAGACCTGACCAATGAGGCGGTGACCACAGGTGTGGAGCATCTATCTGCCATGTTGGTAATGACCAGGTCAAGGATATTGGAGCCCCTGGTGGGACAATGGATTAATTGATCCAGGGTGTTGGAATTTATGAATTCCAAGAACCGTTGGGAAAAGGTGTTGGTATCCAAGTAGTTTTCCCAGTTAATGGCAGGATAGTTGAAATCACCCAGTATTAGGGTGTTTGGTTGTATCTTAATATTTTCCAGTATGTTTAGAAAGGTGCAGTGAGAATCTTGGGGCATGGTGGGGGATCTGTAGCAAGCTACAATTTGGATTGCAGTCTTACCTAGTGTTAGCTGCTCCTGGAGAATTTCAGATACATTGTGTTGGGCAACTAGCCTGGAGGTGTGAATATCCTTGGTGAATATGGACACTCCTCCACCTTTAGTGTTTTGGTCTTGGTTTCATGGCCGAAAAGTGTGGTAAGAGTTGTAGCCTGGTATTGCAGGGGTGCTCTCTGGAGCTTTGAACCAGGTCTCAATTACTGCACAGATATCAATGTTCTCCATTTTTAGGAGTGCATCAAGAGAGTGCCTTTTGAGGTTTAGACTTCTAGCATTGAGTAGCATTACCTTCAGATTTTGCATGCTTGTATCTGTTATGGTGGTGGTTTTGTCCTTTGAACCTTGCCTAAAAACGGCACTATAGGGGTGGCAAGATCTTTAGCCAGTAACCTGAATCCCAGGGGTGACAGGTGCAGATCATCTCTGGCAAAGCATTGTGGCTTGTCGATCATGTCTTCCCAGGCAGACAGATACTGGATCCCCTTTGAATGACACCAGAAGCTTAGCCAATTGTTGAAATCAATCATTTTGTCCTTATACTGTGGTATCATTCTGGGCAAAAGCATGATGCTACTCAGAGCTAGGGTCATACCTGCCTGGGCCACATGATCCAAGAGCTCTTCCACGTCTCTTTTCAAGTAGTCCAGGGAGGTATGTCTCAAGTCATTCACTCCAACATGGACAATGACAGAGTCGTATTTGTACTTGTTGTGGAGTGACTTGAGTGCATTCATTATGTGATGGCTCCTGGCACCCGACAGGCAGCTGACTGTAATTTTCTCCTTGTTCAGCCGGTGAGTGGGACATCAGTGTGCCTGACTATAAAGCCACCTATGACTAACATGTTGGGTACATTGTCTTGCCTTAGGGGCTGTTGTTGGGTGGCACACTGGTGTTATGAGCTATATGTCACTTTGGTTGTGACTAGTGTTTGTTTGTGTTTCAGCTTCTGAGGTCCTTGTTGTTTGGGCAAGTTAATGTTAAGGGCCTCTGCATATGTGGGTTTAGTGTTGCTACGTGTGGGTGTTGATGATGTGGGTTTTGAAGGGCTATGTGTTGTTTGAGGCATAGTGCAGGTGTTAACCTTCGCCTCTTGACTGTCTAGCATGAGCTTGGCTGGAGAGAGCATTGCTTCCAGTTTGGCTATGTAAGTGCATCTCTTGCAGGTTGTAGTGTTGGGTGGTAGGAGGAGAGGGTTGTCTGTGTACATGAGGCAGTTGCCACATTGCCTCAATATGCCTAGATTCACCAGGTGGACAGGAGAAATCACCGGAAGCTGACCCTTGAACATGCCTGTTTATGTGCTTTTTTGTAAAGTACAAGAGCTGTTTTCCGTTAACTTTGCAGTACTTTGCAATTATAGGCTGTTTAATGCCTATGATTAATTTCTCTTTATTGACAAGGAGAGTTGAGTGTTTGTATCAGTTTCAGGCTTCCTAGTGTTTTCCAGCAGGTTCTAGAGCAAGTGCTAGTCACAGTGGTTCAGATTTTAGTGCTACTACTGAGAAACCAGCTAGTTCTAATAGAAAATTTGAAGAGCAGACTTTCTGGCACCTGGAATAGTTTAATTGTAGCCTCGTAGTGATGCACAATGAGAAAAATGCACAAACACATGCATTTTTAAGCCAGAAAGTTGAAAGTGATAGAAATCAGCCAAAAAGGCTAATAAAATTACATTTCAGGGCTGGAAACTACTCCTCTAGTGTTAGATAGGCAGTACAATTCTCACCACTCTCACTGGTAAGCAGCAGGACTTCCCTCTACCACAGCAAGGTCTGAATAGCTCTGAACACAGAAAATAAAGTCCTGAGAAAAGCAAAGCCTGGGATCTGGACTATACTGGCTAGGAAAGGTGGGAAACAAGCAAACAAGATAGTATTTTTTTGTTCTTTTGTTTTGTTTTCTTTTTTGGTTAAAACAGGCTAAACAATGCAATAATACAGTAAATAAACACAGAAAAGGCTAACACACTTAAGTGTGTAGTCCTAAACAGTAAATGCAATTAAAACTCTAAACAATTAGCTATTTAAAACTTTTTAAATGAAGCAAGGCAAGTGCACAACTGAAAAATTATTTAAGAGGCAGTAATAAAAAAGAATAAGTAGCTACTCTACATCTGCAGAGAAGTATATATATATATATATATATATATATATATATATATATATATATATATATATACAGAAAAGCAGCTAAAACACACTTAATTCAGATGCAGTGCAACATGGAGCACTTGAGTTGTAGCAATAATAAGGCAAATACAGTTTTAATAAATGCAATAAAATATACTTTATATTTCCAAAATGTTTGAGAAGCACAACAGGAACACAAGGAGATTCAGGCATTTTTTTTTAAAGAAAGGGAGAAAGAAGGAACATAAGGCCTTCTCAGATGTTCTCTCTGTATTAGATAGAGTGAGCTAATGACACTAGACTGGGAGGAGTGTCCTAGATCACAATTAAAGTGGGGAGGCAACTGCAATGCCACAAAGTATAACAACAAGACACCAACAGGGAGGGAGGGAGGAGACCAATAACAAAGTTATTAGTCTACACTCTTTTAGAGAGCAAATACTACAGAAATCTTTACGACAGCAGTGAACCACAAAATGAAAGTTTTTAATCAGATGAAGGAGCAAGGAGACCCTACAGAATGCTTTTAACTGCAAACAAATCAGTTACCCATGCAGATTAGTTAATAGCAATAAAATATAGTAAAAGGTATGCGGCAGTCAATAAAAAGTGCTATATATAAATTGCTAGAAGCAATAACCAGTATAAATAAGCCAAAAAAAGGATACTTATTGTTATATATCTCAGATCAGAGATGGAGTCAATGCCCCTCCTCCACTCTGCTCAGTGTGTATAGATAGAAACCCTCTCAAAGTTAGGGCTTAAATACCAGAAGATACAACCTTAGACAATTTTTTTTAATAAAAACACAAAAGAACCAGCCCCCACTCGCCAGCAGACAATCAACACAATTCTGCCATGAAGGTAAAGAAAGGCTTCTGCTAATTCAAGAAGGCCTGTTCATGTGCTCAGAACAATCACTGCAAAAACAAATAGGCCCAGAGCCAGCAAATCTGAACTGGGACAATACTAAAGCTATTAGCCTACACTCTTTTAGACAGTAAACACTACAGAATTCTTTACGACAGCAGTGAGCCACAAAATGAATCCTTTTAAACAGATAAAGGAGGAACGAGACTCTACAAAATGCTTTTAACTGCGAACAAATCAGTTACCCATGCAGATTAGTTAATACCAATAAAATACAGTAAAAAGTATGCAGCAGGCAATAAAAAGTGTTATATATAAATTGCTAGAAGCAATAACCAGTATAAATAAGCCAAAAAAACAGGATACATATTGTTATATATCTCAGGTCAGACTTGTAGTCAATGCCCCTCCTCAACTCTGCTCAGTGTGTATAGACAGAAATCCTATGAAAATTAGGGCTTAAATACCTGAAGATACAACCTTAGCAACTTTAGTTTTTAAAAAAGCACAAAAAAAAACAGCCCCCGCTAGCCAGCAGCCAATTAACACAATCCTGCCATGAAGGTAAAGAAAGGCTTATGCTAATTCAGGATGGCCTGTTCATGTGCTCAGAACAATCACTGCAAAAACAAATAGGCCCAGAGCCAGAAAATCTGAACTGGGAAAATACTAAAGCTATTAGCCTACACTCTTTAAGACAGTAAACACTACAGAAATCGTTATGACAGCAGTGAGCTAAACAATGAACATTTTTAAACTGATAAAGGAGCAATGTGACTCTACAGAATGTTTTAACTGCAAACAAATCAGTTACCCATGCAGATTAGCTAACGGCAATAAAATCCAGTAAAAAGTATGCAGCAGGCAATAAAAAGTGCTATATATAAATTGCTAGAAGCAATAACCAGTTTAAATAAGCCAAAAAACAGGATACGTATTGTTATATATCTCAGATCAGAGTTGTAGTCAATGCCCCTTCTCCAATCTGCTCAGTGTATATAGACAAACATTCTCTCAAAGTTAGGGCTTAAATACCAGAAGATACAACCTTAGACAACTTTAACAAAAAAAAAAAGCAGAAAAGAACCAGCTCCCACCAGCCAGCAGCCAATGAACACAATCCTGCCACAAAGGTAAAGAAAGGCTTCTGCTAATTCAAGATGGCCTGTTCATGTGCTCAGAACAATCACTGCAAAAACAAACAGGCCAAGAGCCAGCAAATCTGAACTTGGACAATACTAAAGCTATTAGCCTATACTCTTTTAGACAGTAAACACTACAGAAATCTTTACGACAGCAGTGAGCCACAAAATTAATCTTTTTAAACAGATAAAGGAGGAACGAGACTCTACATAATGCTTTTAACTGCAAACAAATCAGTTACCCATGCAGATTAGTTAATACCAATAAAATACAGTAAAAAATATGCAGCGGGTAATAAAAAGTGTTATATATAAATTGCTAGAAGCAATAACCAGTATAAATAAGCCAAAGAACAAGATACATATTGCTATACATCTCAGGTCAGAGTTGTAGTCAATGCCCCTCCTCAACTCTGCTCAGTGTGTATAGACAGAAATCCTATGAAAGTTAGGGCTTAAATACCTGAAGATACAACCTTAGACAACTTTAGTTTTTTTTAAAAGCACAACAGAACCAAAAACAGTACCCAGCAGCCAATCAACACAATCTTGCCAAGAAGGTAAAGAAAGGCTTCTGCTAGTCAAGATGGTCTGTTCATGTGCTCAGAACAATCACTGCAAAAACAAACAGGCTCAGAGGCAGCAAATCTGAACTGGGACAATGCTAAAGCTATTAGCCTATGCTCTTTTAGATAGTAAACACTACAGAAATCTTTATGACAGCACTGAGCCACAAAATGAAACCTTTTAAATAGATATAGGAGAAAGGAGACTCTACAAAATGCTTTTAACTGCAAACAAATAAGTTACCCATGCAGATTAGTTAATAGCAATAAAATACAGTAAACAGTATATAGCAGGCAATAAAAAGTGCTGTATATAAATTGCTAGAAGCAATAACCAGTATAAATAAGCCAAAAAAAATACTTATTGTTATTTATCTCAGATCAGAGTTGTAGTCAATGCACCTCCTCCACTCTGCACAGTGTGTGTAGACAGAAATGCTCTCAAAGTTAGGGCTTAAATACAAGAAGATACAACCTTAGACAACTTTTTTTAAAAAAAGCACAAAAGAACCAGCCCTCACTAGCCAGCAGCCAATCAGCACAATCCTGCCACTAAGGTAAAGGAAGGTTGCTGCTAATTCATGTGCTCAAAACAATCACTGCAAAAAAACAGGTCCTAAGCCAGCAAATCTGAACTGGGACAATACTAAAGCTATTAGCCTACACTCTTTAAGACAGTAAACACTACAGAAATATTTATGAGAGCAGTGAGCCACAAAATGAAAGTTTTAAAACAGATGAAGGAGCAAGGAGACTGTACAGAATGCTTTTAACTGCAAACAAAA